>NC_089743.1:37586476-37598976 GCF_040412425.1 Macrobrachium rosenbergii
CTACAAATGGAAAACATCATTAGAGGAAATTCTGATTCACAAACATTCGGGTGAACGATTCTAAACCAGCTAATACTAGTGACTAACACCCTGGTCACCAAACAAAGTGAAAAGGTCATAATTATTCTAGGCCACAATAAATGTCATATAGCATGTAAAGAGTAAGCACCACTTCCAAAATATTTGTCCTCACAGGACAAAACCGGAATTCCTGTTAAAAGAAACATATCATATATTACAACCTGAAATAGTGTTACAAGACATTAATATTCAAAACAGAAAAATGCAAAATGGAGAATAGAACAGGACAATGCATAATGGAGACACAGGATTTTCACTGCAACACTACTAGGTCTTTCCACCAAATGTCTGGAAAAGATCTGTGTTCATGAGTTATGGTACTCACTTTCTATGGTGACAAATAACAGATTTTCAAGTGGCGATCTTTCAGCACTGCACCACAACCAAATCAGACCCAGTCTCAAAATGAAGTCCCCCTGCAAGAGTCTATCCCCCTGTTAATATACCACTAGGGAGTGCCACACACATACTCACTTAATGCACTTCTTCCAGAAATGTGACAACACCGGTTCAATGTTCAATCACGCTGTCTCCATGGACTTAAATCCTGATTATCTTCAGGCAAGCACAAATGCATGAGTCAGACACTCCCGCTGTATCCAACTGTGCATACTTCCAATGTCGACACCAATGCACTTGCAGCGGAAGTATCACTGACAGGCCAGCACATAGTTCATCCAAAGTCATCCAGGACTTAATAGGAGCTCGGACCACCTACCACTGGGCGTTCTGCTCAGGTACGATAACTGTCAAATCAAAAATTCAGTAAGGGCCAGCTCCACAATCATATTAAAACATATGCACTAGATACGAAATTATATGTCTCGTATGCACGATTGTTATTCCAATAACAGTTCATTATAGAACGCATCACTTTCCATCTTGCATTCTCGATGGTTTAAATATCCGGATGGCTTGGAACTGCACAAGGGCCTGCTTCTCTTCGCATTTTGAATTCCTGGCGATCCAAACATGCTGAACGGCCTGCGACTGCACAAGCCCATGTTGGAGTGGCGCCCATGAGTCCTTTGCGCCAAACAGATATCTCCCAGCAACGACGACGATTTGTAGACGTCCTGCCCGACATCTCTCCAAAATACCCTGGATCCTATCATGAAGGTACAGGCGTAGAAACCTGCAGACGTAACGTAGACAGCCCCCATATCTAACTTGTATCAGCTGAGACTCATAGAAGTCATTCATAAGGCACTGCTGCGAGGAAGTGGTGTATAACGTACGTTGGCCATGTCGACAGTCAACCGAAAAAGGTACCTAGCCTACTCTCTATGCCATACTATTACTGAAACATTAAACCCACTAAGGAAAGACCATATGATAAAACTAGGAAACAATTCCAAGTTGCTTACTGGAATTTCCACAATCAACCCTCCATCAGGTACACTAACTTATAGATACTACCCATACAAATTCTTCCCAGTAAAAATTACCTGAGAACCCTACCAATATACTGAATTCATTGAAGGCAATTCTAAACATCTGAGAGGTAAAATATCTCGTAAAGTCATCAAAGTTTTACCTTGGTTAGCAAATACTGTCGATACCTGCACAATTCTCAGCAAAATAGCAATTGACATACTACAGTAGCAATCGCTCCTATGATCATAACAACTACAATTACCAATGGCACAGCCCTCTTGTTCCTTCTAAAAGAGAACTGAAAAATCTAAATTTGGAAGTCATATTAAAGTCTTCCTAATCCTATCCTAAACCCTAACTGACTTGCCCAAACCCGTAACAAATCAGACAGATTCTGTCCGATATACAAATTATCCAAAAAACAAATCCTAAGAAACAGAATGTTATTCTGTAACTCTATACTCAAAGATATTGCGTCAGACGACTACTACACATCATAATATTCTTTCATAATAACACACGGGCCTAACCTCACTACGAAATTAGCCGATGTCACGACCTCCAAAGTCATGTGAATACGAGACTTCAGCATAAAAAGAAAAACAAGAATCTCTAAGATACCCGATCTCGAAACGGGAAAGAAAAAACAAACAAACAAAAAAGAAATTCATATATCTATAACACCCTATGGTATTTTGCACTTAATTTCAACTAAGTATTGCAACACATTGGAGCAAAAACTGAACTCGGACAATTAAAGATTGAATAACTCTACGGACCAACGTCCTCCCCATTAAAAAAAAACTACAAGTTACGCCCATTTAAAAACCATTAAAAAACAAAGAGAGAGAAAAGAAAGAGAAAGAGAAAAAAATTATCATACCCACAATACAACACATGAATTAACCCATAAGTTTCCCATTAAGCAGTCTTTTTAATTTTAGATATATGCGTCAACCGAGATGCACCCGTGTTCTCATCTAGAACAACAAATCTATTCCCCTTCTTTAGTTCTACAACACGAAAAGGACCTTCAAATTTAGGACCTACCTTATAGTTCACTGATTCCTGACATTTATTTTCACAAAAAACCTATCTCCCACAGCAACTTTAACTCTATCAGGCTTTTGCTGACTCCTATCCACCATGCGTCGCGTTTTCATTTCCAGATTCTTAGCAAGACGCGTATATCTCTCTTTAGCCGTGGAAACAAGCGCTTGGATCGTTTCATCACCCGATGGAATAGGCAACAACTCGAACGCACCCAGCGCGGGGTAACCAAACAGCGCCTCATTGGGAGACATTCCAATGGTATCACTAACCACTGTATTGATGCTATGCTGCACCTGTGGAATATATCGATCCCAATTTACATCATTTCCTCCAAAGATCATTCGAAGAGCTTCAATGACCTTTCTATTTGCTTGTTCTTACAGCCCATTAGCATCTGATCTATAGGGAATAATAGTGACCTTCCGAATGCCCATTACATCTGCAAGACACTCTAACGTCTTGTTCACAAATTCTCTCCCATTATCTGTAATCAGAACCTCAGGAACTCCATAACGACAAATATACCCGTTAAAGAATGCGACTGCCACTTCTTCCGCTGTTTTATGCTTCAACGGAAAAATCCCTACGAACCTAGTTAATTCGTCAACAACCACCAACAGGTGCCTATGGCCATAACTAGATTCACAGAAATTGCTCAAGAGGTCCATATGAATACGGGACCCGGGTCTGCTAGGAATCGGGAATGAACCCAATTTACAAGAAACGACCATTGATGGCTTACACGCATTACAAACTGAACAACTTCTCACAAAGTCTTCCACTGACATGAACGTATGCTTCCAAAAGAATTATCCCCGAACATTCTAATAAGTTTTCTCAATCCCCAAATGCGGACTGCCAGACCTACAATGAACAATATCTAGCACCGTAGGCACTAAACTCCTAGGAACAACTATTTGCGTCGTATCACCCTTATCCTTACTATTCCTCAGTCTGTATCTAATTTTCCTAACTAACAATTACCCTCTAATTCAAGCCCTGCAAAAGGCAGCTTATAACCCTTCCTAATTGATTCCCCTCTAAAAAATGCTTTCGCGTCTCCCAGAATCTCATCTTCATCCTGCTTAACTTCTACTTAACTAATATCCCAGTCTATGCAATCTCCAGATACATAACATACATGAGAACCATCTGCATCAGAAAACTTCTACTTTTAAACGATGGTAGATTTTGAAAATGGATTATTTTGGAACCAAAGATTACCTTAATGAAAATAAACAAATGTTGGGAATGAATGTAATATATTTAACATAATTAGAAACTGAAAGCCTTAGAGTACTGAAAATGTGACATAGAAATGTAGAGGGTACCAAAAAAAAAAAAAAAAAAAAAAAAAAAAAAAAAAATCAAAGCTATTGTTACACGACAGGAAGAACTAGGAGCATCTATAATGAAATGATATAATGAAAGAGAGAATCACGGACAAAGGAATATACGGAAACCAACAGCAGTAAATATTTATGAAAGGCAAACCTGAATTCAAGATAAATCTAGGAAAAGACAAAGATGTAAATGAAGTCAAAACTAAACAATGGAATAGTGATAAACGAAAAGGAGAATTAGAAACTAAAAGGTGTATAGAAACTCACAATAAATGGAAAAGAGAAATGAAAATAGAGCAAACATACGACAGTACTTTTGCTCTGTGTTCGTTATTCAGAGCAAGAAATTACTAAATCGCAGATGTATCTCAATATTAAATCAGTTAGTTTCTCTCTCTCTCTCTCTCTCTCTCTCTCTCTCTCTCTCTCTCTCTCTCTCTCTCTCTCTCTCAGAAGAAGAAGAAGAAAACAACATCATGAATGGACATCGTCAATTTGGAAAAGTAAGACGTGCTTTCACGTCGTAGGATATAAAAAAAATATAATGAGCAGAGAGCATAAAAGTTGCAGGTTGTAGTGCTTGCAACTCGACTCGTTTTCCAATTGCTTTCAATGGATTCAGGAAGTTGATGAGACTAATTTTGGAGAGCATTGCTTAACACAAATTAGCAATAAGCAGAAAATCGTCAGTAAACAGCGAATTATTTCGATAGATGCTGAATATATATTAATATGGAGACAGTGTAATGAAATTATGTTTTTTGTTTGTTCTCTTAATCCATATACTCCACCATACACTCTGTCTATCCACCTCTCTCTCTTCTTTCCTTTAATTCTTAAAATATACTCCAATAATCCTATTTACATCATCTTTCATTTCACCTTGTCATAAACAGAGAATTACTCCGATAAATACTGAATAAATATTAAATTGAGATCGTGAATTCAAATGATTTTCCTCGCTCATTCTCTTAATTCATATACATCATCATACAGGCTCTCTATCCCCTTCTCTCTGTCTCTGTCTGTCTGTCTTTCCTCTCATCTCCTTTAATCTTTAAAATATACTCCAGTAACCCTATTTGCATCACCTCTCATTACACCTTGGCTCCGAACAGACTTTTACATCTCTCCTTCATCCAGGTCAAGTTTCGTAACATCATTATTCCCGTGCACAAAAAAAGTCTTCATTCTGAGGCACAAAGGCCAAGCTGCCTTCGCCTCTTCTCCTCAGGAAGAGCCTGGAAAAATATTCCGGTATGTTATCCCTCATTGCTGAAGCCTCCTTGGAATAAGTTTCCTGCTCGTTTCCATGAAAATTCTTTCGCTTTTATAACCTTGGCTGAGAGTTGTTTATACGAAGAGGATGTGAAAATGTCTTTTCTTTAAGAGAATAAGGTTAGGTTTGGATATATCGCCATTCTAATTGTATTAATCATATCTATGTAACGATAACTGACAAAACAACGATACTTCTTTAAACGGGTAGCTGCGTGCCTTCTCTCTCTCTCTCTCTCTCTCTCTCTCTCTCTCTCTCTCTCTCTCTCTCTCTCTCTCTCTCTCTCCATCCTAATTGTGTTTAATTGAAATTATATAATGATACCAGAGAAAAGAACGATGCTTCCTTAACTGATATCTACGGGCCTCCTTTCTCTCTCTCTCTCTCTCTCTCTCTCTCTCTCTTTCTCTCTTTCTTCTTCTTCTTCTTCTTCTTCTTCTTCTTCTTCTTCTTCTTCTCTCCCCATCCCTCTCTAATATTGTATGTCAAGAAGAGTTCTGAACCTATTAAGGGCCCCATTTGAGGAAGTTGAACGACGTCGAATAATGACAACAAAGAGTAATTAGTCTGGAACCGTCGCTCCCAAAATTAGCCTTTAAATTAGCATCTTCTCCCTTCCCCAGGTAACAAAGGAACAGATGCCATCCAGTTTTCCTGGTTAAGAAGATGCTTAGACGTGTGTTGTTTCAGCTCAAATGATTTTAACGAGAGACATCACTAAAAATCATGACATAGTTTGACACACATTATTCTGTTCAGTTTACAAAGTTCGGACTGTGAGATTTACGTAAATGTTTTAGCTGATATTTAATGAGACAAGACACTAGGAATGTTCGTCCTGGTGTTGACCTTGTAGTATATAAACAATCTCCTACTGAATGGCATACCTAAATCAGTGCTATGCAAAATACTGGCACTCGCTGGGCCGGAGTTCGATTCCCCGGCCGGCTGATGAAGAGTTAGAGGAATTTATTTCTGGTGATAGAAATTCATTTCTCGCTATAATGTGGTTCGGATTCCACAATAAGCTGAAGGTCCCGTTGCTAAGTAACCAATTGGTTCTTAGCCACGTAAAATAAGTCTAATCCTTCGGGCCAGCCCTAGGAGAGCTGTTAATCAGCTCAGTGGTCTGGTAAAACTAAGGTATACTTAACTCTTTTTTTTTAACTAAGCATGAGGATAAAGAGTTTGTTATAAGTACGTGAATATTTAACGTGGACAGTGAAAACACCTCTGTATATGTATTTGAAAAACGAGATATATCAGAGATATGTAATCTTGGAGAGAGAGAGAGAGAGAGAGAGAGAGAGAGAGAGAGAGAGAGAGAGAGAAACGGAATACTAATGACAAAATTAGTACTAATGACAAAATTACCGTTATCTAAGTAATTGTACCATATTGACAAACAGACCTTTTGATTACTGCCTAACCAATTCTTAAATAACACAATTAGTTGGACATAACTTTTTCACTTTTAATTTTTTGGCGTTCTCTGTCAAAATACAAACAGGTACAACGGCTTCGGGATTAATATGTACAGCCATAGAAAATATCAACCTTCTCTCGTGACAAAGGGAGCCACTGAAGCTACTTTGAACTGGGAGTTGCTAAGAATGTGTGAAATAATTAATAATAATAATAATAATAATAATAATAATAATAATAATAATAATAATAATAATAATAATAATAATAATAATAACAGAAAAATGTCTTGGTCAACATGCAAAAAGGTAAAGTGACAAAGACTGGAGGGATAAAGCTACCAGACGGGAATAGCATCAAATAGCCTACCTTGGAATAATAGAAGGAGAGGATATAAAACACCAAGAGATGAAGGACACGATCAGGAAAGAATATATGCAGAGACTTAAGGCGATACTCAAGTCAAAACTCAACGCCGGAAACATGACGAAAACCATAAACACATGGGCAGTACCAGTAATCAGATACAGCACAGAGTAGTGGAGTGGACGAAGGCTGAACTCCGCAGCATAGACCAGAAAACTAAGAAACACATGACAATACACAAAGCACTACACCCAAGAGCAAATACAGACAAACTACAGGATGGGGGGAAAGGGTTAATAAGCATACAGGAATGCGTCAACATCAAGAACAGAGCACTGGGGCAATATCTGAAAACCAGTGAAGACGAGTGGCTAACGAGTGCATGGGAAGAAGGACTGATAAAAGTAGATGACGACCCAGAAATATAGAGACAGGAGAATGAAAAACAGAACAGAGGAATGGCACAACAAATCAATGCTCTGACAGTACACGAGACAGACTAAAGAACTGGCCAGCGATGAAACATGGCAATGGCTACAGAGGGGAGAACTCAAGAAATAAAACAGAAGGAATGCTAACAGCGGCACAAGATCAGGCCCTAAGAACCAGATATGTTCACAGAACAGTAGGTGAAAATAACATTTCACCCATATGCAGGAAGTGCAATTTGAAAGACGATACCATAAACCACATAGCAAGCGAATGTCCGGCGCTTGCACAGAACCATAACAAAAAGAGGCATGATTCAGTAGCAAAAGTCCTCCACTGGAGCCTGTGCAAGAAACACCAGCTAGCTTGCAGTAATACGTGGCACGAACACCAACCTGAGAGAGTGGTAGAAAACGATCAGACAAAGATCCTTTGGGACTATGGTATCAGAACAGATTGGGTGACCAGTGCCAACAGACCAGACGTGACGTTGATTGACAACAAGAAAAAACATCACTCACTGATGTCGCAATACCATGGGACACCAGAGTAGATGAGAAAGAAAGAGAAAAAATTGATAAGTATCAAGACCTGAAAACAGGAATAAGAAGGATATGGGATATTCCAGGGGAAATTGCACCCATAATCATAGGAACACTAGGCACGATACCAAGATCCCTGAAAAGGAATCTGGAAAAACTAGATGCCGAAGTAGCGCCAGGACTCATGCAGAAAAGTGTGCTACTAGAAACAGCGCACATAATGATAAAAGTGATGGACTCGTAAGGAGGCAGGATGCAAACCGGAACCCCACACTATAAATACCACCCAGTCGAATAGAATGACTGTGATAGAACACACTCCCGCTACAAAAAAAAAAAAAAAAAAAAATAATAATAATAATATAACAGCTTTTCCACGACATTTGATGTGTATAGGATCTTCTTTATTCGTCTTAAAATCTTCATTTCATCTCTCAGTCTCGAGAAATTATGAAACTACAATACAAAATAAACGGCATTGAGACTGTCATACTGTTCAACGAATAATAATAATAATAATAATAATAATAATAATAATAATAATAATAATAATAATAATATCTTAGAAGAAGAGCCTTTTTAAGGCCAACTTCGTTGAAAAGTATGGCACACAGAGTGCCATTCTTTTCAATAATAATAATAATAATAATAATAATAATAATAATAATAATAATAATAATAATAATAATAATAATAATATTTTCTAAGTTCATATATTAAAATTCACCATTACTTTACCATGTCTGCAGCAGCTTTAACGAACATAAAGACAATTTTGCATGTTAGGCATAAACACAGAGACACTTGACGAAAAAGCAATCATTATAATTTCCTAATTCATTATGACGGAACTGCTAAATGCATTAGCCAAAACTAGTCTACGCGTTCACGGACACAAATGTAAAAAATATTTCAACACACAGCAACAGCTGTTCACGGGACGTGGAATTTATTTCACGGAGACATCTCTAACAAATGGGAACTGGGAATTAAGTTATAGCTGGAGTCGAATATAGTGAGAGGAATTTCTCTGTTAACATAGAAACGACCCAAAAACTGAGATTAATGGCTAAGAAGGAACATAAATTATATGACTCTCTAATGAATGTTTGTTAATGTTGGTTTTGGAACAAAATTTCATAATTAGGGAATGGAGCTTTTTTTTCCTTTCGTTTATTTGAAAATGTGCGTTTTATTCGCATTCAGCGTGGTTTGTTTATGTTTGTTTATTTATTTTATTGAAGGCATAATGAGAGTACTACAACTGTCTCTGGTTATTTATAAATACTTGTATGCATATATGAAAATCTATATCTATATATATATATATATATATATATATATATATATATATATATATATATATATATATATATATATATATATATATATATATATATATATATATATATATATATATATATATATATGTATATATATATATATATATATATGTATATATATATACATACATACATACATACATATATATACATCATACATACATACATACATACATACATACATACATATATATATATATATATATATATATATATATATATATATATATATATATATATATATATATATTTTTATCACATCACCATGATTCATATACAAGTATTAAGCTACAAACGTCCTTGATATCCAATTCGCTCTACCTCGGAAATAATATATTTTCATAAATATATGTTACCCGAAGGGGAACTTTTTAGTTGATAATAAGTTCGTCGTCTCATGCGCTCGAACCACGGAAGACAAGAACTCTGGACTGCAGTGACGCCTTTTGTGTTGTAAAAAGAATACTCTCTCTCTCTGAGGGACCTGGGGCAACCCGAACGAACTGTAAGGTGTAAGGTAAGGTAAGGTGCTCTCTCTCTCTCTCTCTCTCTCTCTCTCTCTCTCTCTCTCTCTCTCTCTCTCTCTCAGCATACAATGTAAATCTGTTTTTACGGCAAATGAAATGCAGAGGAAAACCAAACATGAAGCGATTGAAATGTTTGGATTATTAATTATTTAGACCAATTCCCTCAGTCGACTAAAGTAAACACTCGGTGCCACGAGGGTATTCGAATGGAATGGAGAGAGAGAGAGAGAGAGAGAGAGAGAGAGAGAGAGAGAGAGAGAGAGAGAGAGAGTGAGTTTATATCGGCTCCAAGCTGTAGTCCTAGAAGCATGAATATTTAAATCTATAAAATATTATACAAGAAAAGCAGAAACAGAGGAACTGTACGGATTCATTGGTAGAGTAAGAAAATACAAACAGAAGGAAACTGATAGAATATATTATTATTGATGTTGAATTATCAATTAAGGGGAATAATAAAAAGTGAGAAAGTTTATAAGTGAAGCGCATGGGTAGTAATAAAATTTATGCAAAGAAAGCGAAATGTAAGCTCAAGAGATTAGAAAGACAACAAGATCAGGCCTTATAAATAAACATAACAATTAGCTTTAGGGAATTCTACATTATGCTACGTTGTATGAACCTCTCACAATGATCAGATGCTAAATTGTAACCGAAAAGATTTTCTCTGTTCATTCAAGATCTTTCATATAGTTTGGTGCCCTTAACAATTCATTCTGTGTTACATACACGTCGAGACATTCATTATTTTCGCAAATTGTGACAAGGCTTATCAGAATCATTGCATGCTCTCTCTCTCTCTCTCTCTCTCTCTCTCTCTCTCTCTCTCTCTCTCTCTCTCTCTCTCTCCATTCTAATTGTATTAATTGAATTCATATGATGATAGCAGACAAAAGAATGATGCTTCTCTAACTGATATCTACGGGCCTCCCTCTCTCTCTCTCTCTCTCTCTCTCTCTCTCTCTCTCTCTCTCTCTTAGATTATAAAACTAAAAATGTTATCAATATATTTGCTGATCAGATGAAAACATCTCTCTCTCTCTCTCTCTCTCTCTCTCTCTCTCTCTCTCTCTTTTACACACACACAATGTGTAAGAGGGTGAAGACTAAAGGCACTCACACAAACACACACACACACACAGAAAGGACAAAATACATTTCAATCACTGTATAGGCAACTTTTGCAAGCAAAGGTATGGAATTGCTTATTTAACATATTGAAATCCATAAGTTTCAGACACCTGAGAATATTCTACTAAGATTTCTTACTCGTGAAGATCAGGTATTCAGTGTGAATAAAGGGTAATGTAGAAAGAGAAAAACAAATAGATATGAGAGAAGGGAAAAATTATATTGGTGGAATATGAGAGGAGAAAAAGTAAATCAAGGGGGAAAGGATTAAAGGAACTATATCGATACAAAAACAAAAGAACAGCATTAATGATAATGGAAGCCATACAAAAAACGAAAAATATTGACAAAAGAAGGTGGCTACGGTAGTAAAGAAGAAGAAATATATTGTTATACAAAGGAATGGAAGGCAAAGATATCCTAGAAAAAGATAAAAGGAAAAGTTTATGAAAATAAATGTAAGAAACAAATATGTATATTAAATTTCGAGCATTTTCTTTTTGAAATCTTTGAGAGTGATGCAGGGACTAGAACGTAAAAGTGGATTGTAATATGTCGATGAAAAAGGCTTACGAAAAATAAGTGGCATTATTATGGAATCCTGGGGATAGGAAACGGGGTGGGGGTGGCGAGTTGTTAATGGCATGCTAAACTACGGAAGGGTAAATGATAATTAGTCGACTATGGTTTGTGACAACAAAGAGCAGAGAGTACAAGTGATAACACCATTGAAATTACTCACTAAACGACCAGGGGTTCTCAACCACCGCTAGAGCCACAGCCTCTGAAAATAAAATAGTAAAATAAATATGATAATATATAAGCCTATATATTATATTGAATTTTATACATACATACACACACACACACACACACATATATATATATATATATATATATATATATATATATATATATATATATATATATATATATATATTCTGGAAAGACTTCTTTCAAAACAGAGATCGAACTGAGGGTCTTGAGAGAAAATGAATCCCCATTACCACTAAGGTTAATGATAATCGCACTAGTCTGTCTATAATTTAATTTCAGCAAAAGTTTCCTTGGTTTTACTGATAAATTTCCACTTTCAGAAAGTTTTAAAACACCAGTTTAATACAAAAAGTTAGATCGTATGAAGAAATTTGTTCTAATAATTTAATTTCACTGCAACCAATTTAAAAAATCAAATTCTTTGCTGAGTTTGCCATTTTACAGGTTCAGATGGCGGGGCCGCAGCCAATTCTAAACCTTCAATATTAATACCGAAAAGCCACAAAAACAACGTGTTGTTTTTCCTATTTCCTGGACGTACATAAAAAAAAAAAAGAAAACGAAATCCCGAAGTTCCAATATTATTTTTCCTCCCTGAAAGGTGGGCGCCACAAAATATATCACCTCCTAAAGTAGGAAATGCAACCCATTGCCCTGCAAGAGTCTACTGGAATCTCTGGTGCCTTCCAGAAACGGTTAGAAATCTTGGCAAAATATAAATTCTTTTGCTTTGGCTGCGGCGTTCTCCTCAGAAATCACGGGGCAGGGAAAAAAAGCAGAGAAAAGTAGTCAGAAATCTAAAAGCAGAAATGTATAAACAGTGCAAA
>NC_089743.1:37608976-37611476 GCF_040412425.1 Macrobrachium rosenbergii
GCCCAGAGACTGATACATTAGGAAATGCTACAGTGCTCTCATTAAGGGAAACTTTTGGTAAAAAGAGCACGAAATTAATATTATATTCTGTACAAACTAATCAACGTTCATAATATTCTTGAAACCTAATATTGCATTTCATCAGTTAATGTCGTAACATTAAGGGTGACAAACAGGGTTCTGTGAATATTAATTAGGATTGGCAGAAAAAGAATAATATGAGAACAATAATTAGGATTGCCAGCGAAAGAGTCCTTAACCCTTTGATTTCGGTTGTAACGTATACGACGCATTTAATAAACTGGCCCGGAACACTGTTGTGTCGTATACGAGCACCGGTAATTTCCTTTTATGTGAAGGACTGATGATTGAAATACTGGCCTCTTTTTCTTGATATGGTAACAGTCTGTCAGTTGCCATACAGTGAATTCATATAAATTCACGTGTTTCCCTAAAATTCATTAGTCTTCATCAAGATGTCACAGGAGGACGGGTCAAGGGTACGACATCCTCGAGTTGACCGCCGGCAGATCGAGAGAAGAGCTCTCGACGAGGATAACTATTTTATAGACCTTCTCGACTCATTTTCTGGATATGAAAATGAATCGGATTTAGAAGGAAATGAAATGGATAATTATGGTCCTGGTACAAGAGACAGTGATGAAATATCAACCGACAGTGAAAATGACGAAAATCTGCCACCTACAAATGAAAGCCAAGGTGTCAAAAGAAGGCGGAGACAGCGAAGTGACCCAGGTGATGAGTGGGAGTGGGCTGCCAGCAATTTCCAGCCCAGAGATTTCATATTTGACAGCAGTGGCAGTGGCATTACGTCGAAATGTAATGTGAATGAAAATTCAAAGGAAGTAGACTATTTTTTTGAATTTTTCGACAACGAATTTATGGGGCTGATTGCTGAAGAGACAAACCGTTATCAGAGATTCCTTGTTGATACGCTAGGAGATGCAGTGCCAAAGTATTTGCGAAAATTTGCTCAGGTTACTGTGGAGGAAATGATACGGTTCCTTTGTGTGATTATGATCATGTCGCATATAAGTAAACATCGCATCGTAGATTACTGGACTACGCTTGAGACATTCGAGACAAAAGGAGTGAGAAGGCTGATGGCAAGGGACAGATTTCTTCAAATTCTACGGGTTCTACATTTCGTTGATAATTCACAGGAAACAAGCCCAGATAATAAACTAAAAAAATTAAACCCGTGCTCGACAGTGTGCGTAGAAAATTTTTCAACCTTTCCAGGATTTATGCATAGATGAAAGTTTAATGTTATGGAAGGGAAGGCTAAGTTTCAAGCAGTACATTCCAGATAAAAGAAGTCGATTTGGAGTGAAAATATTTGAACTTTGTGATGCCAAAACGGATTATATTGTCGATTTTATAATCTATACTGGAAAAGATACAGAGATATTGGTAGATGAGGATCTAGGGGTATCTGGTTCTGTGGTAAAAACATTTATGGCCTCGCATCTCAGAAAACATCACATCCTGTATTTCGATAATTGGTATTGCAGCCCAAAACTGCTCAAGTATTTGGGCGACAACGAAACAGGAGCATGTGGAACAGTCCGGAAAAATAGGAAATTTATGCCTAAATTTCCTGATGTGAACAAATCTGAGATTTCGTCTCAAAACTGCAATGGAATATTAGGTTTAAAATGGCAGGATAACAGGACAGTGTATATGTTATCTTCAGTACATGAAAATATAATGGTAGACTGTGAAAAAGGTGTCGACCAGGGAATTTGTGCAAAACCTGCATGCGTTGTTGACTATAATAAGAAAATGCGGATTGTGGACAAGAACGACATGCTTATTAGTTCTGTGAAGTGTATCCGTAAAACCACGAGATGGTACATAAAACTATTTTTCCGTCTGCTTGATATGATACTAGTAAACTGTCATCACTTGCATGGATTTGTTACTGGCAAGAAAGGGTCATATTTACAGTTTTCTAAGTCAGTCGTTCTGCAGTTGATTGAAAGGTACCCTCCAGCACCTAACAAGATAATTACCCGCACCGTAATAACGCAGCCAAGGCGGCTAACAGAAAGACACTTTCCTGATCCAGTTCCCTCAACAGAAAAACAACTGCGACCTAGACTAAGATGTCGTGTGTGCTCGCATACATCCCGTAGGCCCAAGAAAGGCCAGCAGACATATTTCATGTGTAAAGACTGCAATGTAGGACTATGTGTCGCTCCTTGTTTCAGAGAATACCACACACTTCTGAATTACTAGAATTCTGTCGTAAAAGTTTTGTCAAGATTATTATGTTCAGCTTATTAAATATTCAGATTCATAACCATCTGTTATTCACATTGTTTGATTTCATTCAACTTATGTCATAAAAGCTTCTTCCAATCATATTGAGTCTTATGTGTTTATACATTTTCTGATTTTGTTTTTTTATCTACAGCAAAAGATTTTTGTAAAAATAAATGTTGAAATTCATCCGTATTATAATTTTCTTCATCAA
>NC_089743.1:37616476-37661476 GCF_040412425.1 Macrobrachium rosenbergii
CTTCAAGGCTGCCCTCAAGAGACTGGCCAGCCTAGGAGGACTTTGGCCTCATCCTTGAAGTTCTTGGGCCCTCTCCAGGCCTGCTTCCCCAGCCTGACAGGATACCTGCCTTCCTCCGAGGAAGCAGCCTCTGGGTCGGACCCTTCCCTTCAAGGCTACCCTCAAAAGACTGGCAAGCCTTGTAGGCTTTTGGGGCCAATCCTTAAAGGGCTTGGGCCCTTTCCATGGGAAGGGTCAGACCCATAGGCTGCTTCCTTGGAGGAAGGAAGCGGCCTCTGGGTCGGACCCTTCCCCTCACCAATACTCTTTGCTTTCTCTTACCCTACTTTTCAAAACTGACACTTTCTGTCTCCGAAGGCTTCAGACGATTTGAAGCATCTCGGAGATTGTTCTTGGACACTTTGAAGCTCGGCGCATGCGCGAATGGCATTTCTCTCGTCCTTCCAGGAGCCGGAGGACTGAAGGATTCCAAAATGTCTTCAAGGAAAATCTCGAAGGTTTTAGATCATTTCAACATCGCGATAACCATTACTTGGAGTTCTTTTTCTGGCACATAAACAGCTTCTTTGCTTTAAGGAGTCGTCTTCTATAAACTTATGAGATTCCCTCTTACTGACGATATTGATCATCCCTTCGATTCTTCCTTGCTTCTCCGAAAAGTAATTCTGTGAATCCAAAATCTTTGAAGTAGTTTCTAACACCTCAGGTCATCTACTTTATTCTTCGTCAGCATTCTTCAGTATACCTCCACGCCGATGTCGTCTCTTTTTGTTCCTTCTCTTTCTTATTTCGAGCGAAGAACTGCTCCAAGCGGTAATTTTGGGCATCCAAAATCCTCTCAATCAGCTTAGAAAACACCTCAAGTTCTCTACCTTTTATTTCGTATAAATTCTTCAGTTCCTCCGTTCCACTGTCTTCCTCTCTTCTTGATTATTTCCTTCCTTATTTCGAATGAAGAGCTTGCGTCCGTGAGTGACAATACGACTGTAGAGGTGCCGAATAATCGCAGAAGGCGGGAACCTCGACTTCATACTGCTCCGCGAAGTAGTCCATATTTTCAGCTGTAAACAATTACAGACTGAAGCTATCTGCCATTCTCGTGATGTACTTTTCCCTCTTGAAAATCTCTTTTAGTCGATCTGCTTCGTCATCCAGTTCATTTTAACCATAAACTTCGCCTTCTTTGCTCACATGCTGTCTCTGAAGGCTTCAAGACGTCTTCCTGGAGGATCCCTGAGATGGCCACTGTAGTCCTTGGTGTCAGTGCACCTATTGAGTGATGGCACTATACGCATGAGCTGAAGAATTCTAAAACGACTGCAGGAAAAACACGAAGATATTACGGCGCCAGGCGACAATTATTCTTTCTTGCAGCAGAAGGTATGAAATTTTCTTGAAAGCTTTATTGCCACGAAAACATCAATATTTAAAAAAAGAAAGAAATTAAAAATTTAGTGAAAATCATCATCGTATCCTTTTCTCTCGTCGCCGGGAGAAATATATATATATATATATATATATATATATATATATATATATATATATATATATATATATATATATATATATATATATATATATATTATATATATATATATATATATATATATATATATATATTTATATATATATATTTATATATATATATATATATATATATATATATATATATATATATATATATATATATATATATATATATATATATATATATATATATATATATATATATATATATATATATATATATATATATATATATATATATATATATATATATATATATATATATATATATATATATATATATATATATATATATTTATATATATATATATATATATATATTTATATATATATATATATATATATATATATATATATATATATATATATATATATATATATATATATATATATATATATATATATATATATATATATATATATATATATATATATATATATATATATATATATATATTTATATATATATATATATATATATATATATATATATATATATATATATATATATATATATATATATATATGTATATATATATATATATATATATATATATATATATATATATGTATATATATATATATATATATATATTATATATATATATTATATACATATATATATATATATATATATATATATATGTATATATATACATACACATACATATATATATATAAATATATATATATATGTATATATATATATAGTATATATGTATATATATATATATATATATATATATATATATATATTCATATATTATATATATTATATATATTATATATATATATATATATATATATATATATATATATATATATATATATTATATACATATATATATATATATGTATATATATATATATGTATATCTACATATATTTATATATCTATATATATGTATATATATACATATAGATAGATAGATAGATAGATAGATAGATATCTCCTCCCGACGACGAGGGAAAAGGATACGATGATGATGATTTTTCGCTACATTTACATTTATTTCTTTTAAAAAAATGCTATTTTCGTGGCAATAAAGCTTTCTAGAAAATTTCACCCAGGGGAGGACAAGATCAACTTGGAAATTATTATTATAGATAGATACATATACATAAATATATGTATATATAAGTATATATACATATATTTTATATATATATATGTGTGTGTGTGTGTGTGTATACACTGGTTTGTGCGTCTGTGTGCGTTAATTTTTCCCAATAGTTAAAAATAAGGTGGTCTCAAGAATTTCTGTTTCCTGAAATGGTCATCACTAGCGCCCAGTAATCCAGTCAGCTTCAAGAGAAAAGTGACCTTTTTGTTTTAACAAGGCTTCTCCATTGCCATTGATCACCTTATTAAGGGGAAGAGAGAGAGAGAGGAGAGAGAGAGAGAGAGAGAGAGAGAGAGAGAGAGAGAGAGAGATGGCTGCCTCCAGCAAGGAATGATTAAGTTTTTTCGCATAGCAGAGTAAGTTATAAATATATAGTTTTTTTATGGTACCAGCATCAAATTATAATAGTAGATTTTTTGAAGGATACAGAGTAGTTTAAATCGCTTGTCTTATTTAAATAAAAATTCTTCTTCGGAAAAGAAATAAGTTTTAGAGTCTTCAAGAACACTATTAAAGACGCACGGAAAACTTTTCCAATATTCCTGGAAAACCTGTCTACCATATACTTTGAGGCTTGTATTTCAAGTCAATGGTCCCTGTATGCTTGTCCCGTATGAATTGGATTCATATTCTAAAAAAAAAAAAAAATAATAGTAATAAAAAAATACTCATAGTAGCATGAGTCTTAAAATGAAGTAGCAAATCCACAGTTGTATATTTATCTTTAAATATATGTACATATACATAACTGTGGAATTGCTTCTCAATAATAATAATAATAATAATAATAATAATAATAATAATAATAATAATAATAATAATAATAATAATAATAATAATACTGAGATAATATTAAGCAAACTTTTTACTGATGAAGATGCAATTTTTAATAATTTTAGTAGAACATTTTTAAACAACTTTTAGAGCTGGCCGTGCTGGACACGACCTTTGCCTTCAGTTTGTATAAACAAACTGAAGGGATGGCCATGGGATCACCACTTGGTCCAATTTTTGCTAACATCTTCATGTGCTCCTGGAGGAGCGCATAATAGAAGAATGTCCCATTAGGTTCCGCCCTCTATTTTATCGAAGATATGTTGACGACACGTTCTCCTATTTCGTCATGAATGTCATGCAGAGTCCTTTCTGGAGTTCGTCATCCGACAACATCCAAACATAAGGTTCGCTATGGAGAAGGAGGTAAATAACAAACTCCCTTCCTTGATCTTATTATTTCCAGAGGTGACTCAGGTTTTTACACAGGTGTGTATAGAAAAAATACATTTACTGGTTTGGGAATGAATTTTTATAGTTCGTGTTTCTTTCATTTGAAACTGAACTCTATTTTAACCCTCCTCCATAGGGCTTACACCCACTCGTCAAACTGGAAGAGTTTCCACGATGAGATATCCTTTTTAGTGAAATATTTCAATAATAATTGTTTTCCATCACGACTTTTTTTCAGATCCCTAAATAAACTGCTACTACAGAAAATGACTCCGGCAACACCTGAATCGACTGTGCCGAAACTAAAGATGTATGCAAGTTTCCCTTTCGTGCATGATGATACTTTTAGGAGAAAATGCACAGCCATTATTCAAAAGAGTTTTCCAGCTTTAAACCTGAAAATCATCCCGAAAAATCCCTTTACAATAGGGTCTCTGTTCAGAGTCAAAGACCGGCTCAGTCCTCTGTTTTCGTCCAGCGTTGTTTACAAGTACACTTGCCCGGGATGTGATCACGGGATATACATATGTGGGATGCACGAGGAGGCTGTTGAAGGTCCGCATAGATTCCCACAGGGGCATAAGTCATAGAACAGGTAGCAGGTTATCTAATCCTGAGCAATCAAATATACGAAATCATTCAAAATTATGTAAAACTTATATTGACAGCAAGGATTTTTCCATCCTAGGCCGAGTGCAGAACAACAACGACTTAACCATCCTAGAATCCATAATTATCAGGAAGACTGTGCCGTCGTTAAATACTCAATCGTCCTCAGTGAAATTGTTTATAGCCTAGTTTGGGCAACTGGTTTTCCTCACTCTGTTTGTACTTATTTATGTTAGTCTTGTTCTTTCTTTCATATAGGTAGGTTGTTTTAAGATTTTAGTGAACTCCTTTTACTCATTATTGACTTGTCTTGGAATGAGGTGTTTTGTTTTAAATATTTTTACTACATAAAGAGCTGTTGCCATTGCATTAATTTGTTATTGATGTTCGCAAATTATATTATATTTTATAGCCTTGAAAATGCGACTTGGAATTCGTCGCGGAACGTCGGCATTGAAAATAAACTGTAGATGATGAGGATGCCTTTCCCTACTGCTTCCTTCGTGATGTATATATATATATATATATATATATATATATATATATATATATATATATATATATATATATATATATATATATATATATCATTAAAGGACAAAAACTGCATGGTATCTATAGATACCATCCAGTTTGAATGAGGTCCTTTTAGTAATTTAGTTAATGCACAGAACAATTGTGTATGTGATAAAGTTAATATATACGTATGTATACATATATGTGTGTGTTAGTGTGTGTATTAACAGATAGTTAGACACAGAGATAGATGCATAGATAGAAAGATATATATATATATATATATATATATATATATATATATATATATATATATATATATATATATATATATATATATACATATATATACATATAAATACATATATATATACATATATATATATATATATATATATATATATATATATACATATATACATATATACATATATGCATATATATAGTAGGGAGTACGGATAGGAAGAACAGTCAGCTCATCATTGATATATTTATTAATAGGTGCGCTTCAGGGATCACCCATATCCCATCTTTTCTGGCTAAAAGATACAAAAACACTAATTAAAACTGACAACAGAGCTTACAAAATTAAAATGCTTTAAAGATTGAAAAATGACAATGACAAAACAAGAAATAGATTACCTTCAGTAGTAAAGTCCAGAGGATGAAAACTGAATAAGAGTAAACAAGGTTAGCAAGTAAACAAGAAAGGCCGGGGGTGGGGTTACTATAGTACGACCGTTTTAGGAAGAGACTTTGCCCCTCTTAAACTGACCATTAACCTTCTGACTTCAAGCTCTCATTGTTTGCGCCTGTTATCAAGCACGTGTACTATAATAGAAAGTTCTGAATGAAGTTTTGTTGTCCCACTTAAATTTTAGATAAAAAAAAATTCAATATATGAAAATGATAGATGCAAGAAATTTGGAAACCTAGATGTGCTTTCATTTTCAGTTTTGTTTATTTGGATGCTGTACTGAGCAATGTTCTTGAGTTACGTCATCTACTATAGTTTTTATTACTGTTCCTTTGCTGTTATCGAAGTCATATAATTGTGATATAGTTTTGAGCTTTTGAATTGTTTTCTTTCGTGTATGCCGTGATCCGTCTTTACCTCCTTGCTGTATCAAGGTTGAATTTTCACTGTGCAGCTATAAAATAGCTCATAATAAATATTCTTTAAATATTGTTACACCCATATATATATATATATATATATATATATATATATATATATATATATATATATATATATATATATATATATATATATAGTGTAACAATATTTAAAGAATGTTTATTATGAGCTATTTTATAGCTGTACAGTGAAAATTCAACCTTGATACAGCAAGGAGGTAAAGACGGATTACGGCATGCACGAAAGAAAGCAATTCAAAAGCTCAAAACTATATCACAATTATATATATATATATATATATATATATATATATATATATATATATATATATATATATATATTATTACACATTTATACAGTATTAGATTTACCTGTGCTTTTAAAGCACTGTCATATGATACTCATCACTGCTGTGGCATTTCTGTTATATGTAGATTTTTAAAGATATTTCTGCCACTTTCTGTCGAAAAACAGATCTATATTTCAATTTATTTCAATTTCAGTGTTCAACAGGATATCACACAACAAGGGAAAGCAATAAATTTATTTACAATCGAAGTATGAGGAGACATTACTTATGAAGAATCCTCGTCAGAGGATGCTACATCGATAACAAAAGAATCTATATATTTATCAATGCAAACATCTCTTGAAGCGTCATCTCTTTTTATATCTTCGGCATGTCTCACATCATTAGCCCAGTTGTCAGAAGATATGGATTCAATTGCTTCTTTGACCAAAGGAAGCAGGTCTGATTTTTAAAATGATTCTTCTTTGCCACGTATGATTTCACCTGCGCCCATATCAGTTCTGTTGCATTATACTGGCAGTGATATGTAGGCAGCCTAACCACTATGTCCATGATCTCTTGCCAGTCTGTCAATCACGTAATCATTTTCTTTACATGAATGTCTTTGCAACTTTACTAATTTTTTATTAGCCAGTCTTTAACTTCATCCTTTTTGGCAGACATTGTCGGAGGTTTATTAATTCGAACTGAATGATAAGAAGCGTTATCCAACACTATGATGGCAGATGGCCCTATATTGGGAAGAAGCTGGGTTTTAAACCATTTTTCAAACACTGCAGAATTCATCTGAATTTCTAGATTGCGTATCCCTTGTCAGCTGGGTGCTTGATCATTGATAAAAATATTACCCAGAAATGTGGTTAATATTGCAACCAATATTGTGATTGTGTCTACTTACTCTCCAATGTTATTGATGTACAATTAGAAGGAATAAATCATAGGTAAAAATTTTTATTCTGTCACGCCTCTCTCTCTCTCTCTCTCTCTCTCTCTCTCTCTCTCTCTCTCTCTCTCTCTCTCTCTCTCTCTTTTTTTTTGCCCAGCTAGTGGAATAGTAAGCGGAACCATAAAAATGATGAACATTCTTTATGATTAGTTTTCTGACGAATATACAAATAATTTTTAACTATAATACACAACTGTGATGTAGCTGTCCTTTACGGATTCAAACAGAATTAGAGAAAATGACAAAAAAAAAAAAATAAGACTGTCATCCTCAATCAGTGCAGTGCTTATACCTCTGGCAACACTAAACCCCGATATATAGTACTTATCCTATGTTTATTTATTTGTGTTGTTACATTAATTACATAATATCTATATCACGGATCGCTACTATCACAATATTATCATATAAATAAAACAGGTTAATTTGCAGCAAAACAACAAATACAAACGCTATTACAATGATTGTTTACGATTTCGTGCGTCTGGTAGCATGCTACGGGTGACTACCGTCTGAAAACCCTCCGGATTGTGGTAAGTGTGAGGTCTCATCTCGGCCGTAATCAAAGGGTTAATTCATTCACTTTAAAGTAGATGGGATGCCTGTCCTCTCAAAAAAAGCTTGAAAATGATGACAGCCATATAAATAATACTAAAGAACGATGGCTAAATGAACGCCATATTCTTTGGAAGCTTGAATTTCAAGTCAGTGGCCCCTGCGGCCTTGTTCGATAAAAACAGGGTTTATCCTATGATTAATAATAGTAATAATAATGATAAAATTTCATTTTTAATCTTAGAGTCAGTGAATAAATTTTACCCTACAGAAAATGTCATGATTTGTTTTGTCTGAGCAAAGTCTATTTCATATCTTATTTAAGGTCTCCATGGAAATGAGAATTCCATTTTTCTTCCCTGACCATATTTTGAGAAATGAACACAATTTCTTTCTATTTTCTAATCGTTCAGCCAAGCGAAAACGACATTTCAGCAGGTGTTTGTACTCAGGAAAGAGAGCACAGACATGAAAGCAGAGCAATATTAGAAGCAATATATATTCTAAAATGCATTGCTTTCCTGAAAGAGAGAGAGAGAGTAACTCTTGAACTTTAGATTTTCAGATGAAAAGTTAATCATTTTCATTCTATGACTGAAACATGGCGTTTGGTCTCTTGTCTACTTTCTATGCATATTTGATGGGGTCGTATCAGGATTCACAGAAGGGGAGATGAACGAACCAAAGCAGAAGGCAAAAATTTTTAGTCATATTGAACAATTGAAACAAAACTGAAATAGAGATCTAAAATGGGTTCGTATTATATTAATTTTATTGTTCTTGAATATGTGTATGTTTTCCTCTTAGAATCTCCGTGTTCATGAATTACGTTCCTGGTTGACTGGAGGAAAGGACTTTTCTAGCACAGATGACGTGTTAACAATTCTGAATAAGATTTTGAAAATAGAGATTTGTCCATTCTTTTTTCCATGTACCTGTTTTGTCTCTTTTATTCCCATAAGAAAAAATAACCTATATGTACACTGATCTCCTCTTTTGGCTTATCTGCCGTGATACCATACGAACTCAAAAATACCTCTAATGGAGAAAAAAAGATAATTCTGAAATATGTGTGCCACTAATTCCTCACATAATTTAATGACAGCAAGTCTTATTCTGTACATGTCATAAAAGGAACTATGAGCAAACTATATCATTGGAGATATTCCATAGTATCGTCACTACACATAGATAGAATCCAAATATTAATAAAGGGGTTTAGTAAGAGAAACGCTTTGTATATAAAATGATGAATCCTATAAAAGTATTTTGGTATGGAGAAGTAGCATATGTTGCCCTGCCGTTTGTCTCTGAATTTAGGTGTTGGCACCCTTGAAGATGAGTGCCATACGGAATTTAGATTCGTCTGTAAGCATAGTGTTATATTTATTTACATCATAAACATTGTGGTGATAGAGAACTTTCAAAATAGGAATTCAAGATATGAAGGTTTTAGCTGACGGAACAACTATTGAGGCTAAATAAGTTTCATGTAGTACCAATAGTAAGTTAAGAATTTATCTTCATAAGGGATAAGCAGGTTTACGAAATTGAAGCTGTCAAGACAAGCACAGAGGCACTTTCGACCATTCAGCGATTGAGGTTGAAAATTGTGAGTTGGAGTGGCTGGACAGCAAGATAAAGAGATCCAGAAAATAAAGGAGATGAAGTACGAGGATCAGAAAGGTGGCACTGTGACCTAAGGCCCGATCTCAGAAGAAACAGTTTTCATATATTCTCAGTATCCGATCTTTTCAATATCCTTGAATCTATCTAAAGTATTTTTGTTAAATAGGTTATGATGTCTATCGAAAAAAAATTGATGATTTATTTACATAAATTAGTACAAAATTTTTTTCCTCTTAAACTTTATATTTTGACTCTCTCTCTCTTATATATATATATATATATATATATATATATATATATATATATATATATATATATATATATATATATATATATATATATATATATATATATAATACTGTATTATGTGTGGTTTGCCTCTCTATCTGTCTCTGTATATCTCTCTGTCTGTCTGTCTGTCTGTCTGTCTTATCTCTCTCTCTCTTCTGTCTGTCTCTCTGTCTGTCTGTCTGTCTCTCTCTCTCTCTCTCTCTCTCTCTCTCTCTACATCAAGAGAACATTATATTGCATATGAATAGCTAGCTCGTACTGAAAATCACGTTGAATGACATCCCAGGACGCATACGTAGAAATATACACAACTCTATTGTTGACTCAGCTTCGCGTTTACAATGCAAGTCCGTGTTTGCCAAAAGTACCGTTTCCTCAGTGTATTTTTGCCCCGGAATTTGCTTTTCCCAGAAATCCATTTGTTGACCTTAAAAGTTGAGGACGCAGAGCGTACTAAAAGATACTCTGTAGTTTGTAGCAATTTGCTCTTTGTTGGATTTTGCCGTATTTTTCTATTATTCATTTATTTATTTATTTTTTTTGGCTTACTTCTCGAATTTTTTTTCCTAGTATTTAGGTTTGTGTTATGGTCTTTTGTTATATTGTTTGGCTGTTGCTTGTTGGTAATCAATCCTTGCTATTGTTACTAGCTACCTTTATAGTTTATATATACCTCCACAATTTCATTCTTAAGGTCACCAAAAGGAGTACTATAATTTTGGGGTAAGAAATTATGTACACACACACACACACACACACACACACACATAAGAAATTATATATATGTAACAATTTTAAAATATTTCTACATCGAAGAGGAGATATTCTGGACATTTTTCCATAAAAAATATATTTTATTACAACAAGGGCGAAATGATATAGTTTATTATGACGTCAAAAGAATGTCTTGACTGGGCCATTTTAAAAATTCTCTAAATACAGTTAATGACCAAGATGACTAGGAAAATAAAAGATATTTTCTGCCTGCTTGCTAACATCACGTCTGAAATCCCGAAAAAAACATGGCAAAATACTCTAGCAAATCAGCAAAAAAAAAAAAAATATATATATATATATATATATATATATATATATATATATATATATATATATATATATATATATATATATATATATATATATATATATATATGATTTTATTCTTTCCAATTACAGGACTTGTTTTTCCTTCGGTGTAATGCTGAGTGCTGGTCAATACATTTGCTTATGTTTGAGGAAAACTTATTAAATGAATTACTATTTTCTAATGTAATCGAGTAAAAAAAGACGTGTGTCTTTGGTAATTAACAGATAATGAGCCCTTCAAAGCATGCAGGTGAGCAGGTCATCCAAAAAATTAATATAGATTGCACCATCATTGTCATCATTATCGCTACCAAACACCGTTCGACTGAAAGGGCCTTAAGCACAGATGACAATCATCTAATTTACCGAGCAGTTTATTGCATTCAACCCCTTTCTCTACTTTTCTTGGCCGTAAGTGTATACTTAATTCGGGGTAAGTGGCTCTTAGTTTGAAAATATCGACCTGTCAGACATCAACGAAATTTTCGGACGATTTACATCTTGGAAAATGTGAATCGCTTTTCTCTACCTGATAACGAAGAGCATTTGCAATTTCTACGTGCAACGTATCACACCTTTGTTCTGTGCAACTGGAACCTCAAAGGTTCAAGCGAAGATGAAACGCATTACTACCTTAAAAAAAGTCTTTATATTCTAACAAATTAACAAGTAATTAGATTAGAGAAAGAATTCGTTGCTTCGTAGTAAAACAAAAGTTTATAGAAGTTTAAAAATAAAATTATATCTCAACATTTCTTCACTCCCTAGACAAAAATTTAAATCTTAATACCTGTCAGATTCTGTTTGAATTCAGACCTACCCTTCACCATATTGTTAAAAGTGGCATGACGCAAACGGAAATAAATTGGTTTCTTTCATTCCAATCCTTTCTTTTAACAAACTCCCAGCATCTCTGCTCTCAGATGTACTGGTTTAATAAAAAAGAAAAAAAGGCTGCTTTTCCTGTCGTCAAAGGGATTTTGCTTTTTGTGACGAATCAAACGATTCAACTCAATGCTGAAATGAAAAGGCGTGGATGTTCACCTCTATAATTAATTCAGATTCGAAGAGTTCTGACAGTTCGAATCTAGTGTTCGTCTTAAAACAGGCTTAATTTTAGTAGCTCCTTGTCACTAATATTAATAGTAATGTCTGATATATAACTTACAGTGTTGAATTTACATTCGAAGTACGAAACACCCAAATAATATTTTTAATTCAAAGTAACTTCCATTTACGGGTATTAACTAACATTCAACAGACAATATCTGTTATAAAACTTATAAATTGTATTCGAAGAGAGTAACACCGAAATATATTTGACTAAGCCTCATAAATGCATATATTAACTGAAACTCGCATTTCCATTCCAGAAAGTTGAGTACATTGATTTGAAAGCACTTTCTATAACACTTGATTACCATACTGGAAATATACGTGAACCCATCAATTGGGATCAATTGGAAAGTAAGCCCTCTCCAATCTGAATATGTAATGTGTAATTTGAATGACATCCCAATTCGTCAGATTAGGAATGACTGAAACTGGAATCGGGTTAAATCAGAGTTGATTATCTGGAATTCAAAGCCCGATCCAAATTGGATGCTGATTCCAACTACATAGTAAAGATTACGAAAAAACTGGAAATTCGTTACAGAAAAACTGAGTGCCTGAATTTTATACTTGTAACAAAAAAGAGATGCATGTGAAACCAAGCCATCTGCCATTAAAACTGGATGCTGGACTCTGAACTTTATTCTATTAATGAAAGTAAAGCAAGAATGCATAGTAACTGATTGACATTAGACAAATGCATTAATGATATTCTTTGAGAAATAATTTAAGGTATGAGGCAGCGAAAATTATTTCTTGCTAGAAACTAATTTTCTATTAAACAAAATCAAACATCAAACAGGAAAATGTATGACGCTGATTCACGATTTATTTTTTCATTTACGCGTACAATATAATTACAATCTTAAAGAAACCCTCTCTCTCTCTCTCTCTCTCTCTCTCTCTCTCTCTCTCTCTCTCTCTCTCTCTCGTTGGAAGATTCGGTAGAGTTCTCGGCTAGCACTCTGCTAGGCCCGAGTTCGAGTCTCCGGCCGGCCAATGAAGAATTAGAGGAATTTATTTCCGGCGATAGAAATTCATTTCTCAGTATAATGTGGTTCGGATTCCACAATAAGCTGTAGGTCCCGTTATTAGGTAACCAGATGGTTCTTAGTCACGTAAAATAAGTCTAATCCTTCCGGCCAGCCCTAAGAGAGCTGTTAATCAGCTCAGTGGTCTGGTGAAGCTAAGATATACTTTTTTCCCTCTCTCTCTCTTCTCTCACAGCAGATTTTATACATCCGCTCTTATTATCCACTCACATTTTTTATTTTACTATCCATCTTCATATTTCATATCTGTGCAACTGTTTCCTCTACATATCTCAAAATTTTTTTCCCACTTTAACTTCCTCTCATGTTCTTCCTACATTTCAAATGAACCGGAATGATACACTTTTTCCCCCCTACAGTTTTCTGAATTATCTGAAGATCCTCTACAGATTCCTTCCTTTCTTCCATAGTGATAAAATATAATTTCATCTTCTTTTAAGTAACCCTGGGTAATTTCATTACTCAACTAAGATGATAAGCAGGAGCCTCGATGGCTCGGTCGGTAGAGCAGCAGACTCGGACTTCATAAGAAGCCTGTGTCGGGGGTTCAAATCCGCAGCCGGCCGGTCAGTGGGAGGACACTTTGCTATCCGTGTAGACACCCCAGGATTATGTATGTAATCAACGGATAGGTTTGCTGAAAGCAAATGGGTGTTACAGACTAATACACATACAAACAAAGCCATTCCAACATCTTCTAAAAACATAACAGATGCCTTACACGTCTCGAACTGTCGGCCTAAACCGCTCACGTCTCCTCGCTGTTAGGGGAAAGGGAGCTGGGATTTGGCACGATACATATACGCATGCTACCGGGGTCTAAGCGATGTCAGGCAGGGCAGCCGATCGAGGCTACAGCCTACCCCAACGCCAAATCAAAGTCCATCAAAAGAAGGCATCGTGCTTACCCCATTTGAAAAATGGGAAAAAGCATGTTAAACGAAGAAGAAGAAGACTAAGATGATAAACAAGTAGCCTAATCTTCATTTGGGAAAAGATGTATCTAACAAAATCTACATCAGATGCATATTCAATATACCTGTATTACATATGTGATCATATATTTCTGAATCTTTGTTTTCATGAAGCTTTCCTTGTAAAATATTTTTTTGGTGTCCTTTTAAGTTTTCTTACTGTTAATAACCTAGATGTTATGACGCCATAGATCAATCAGTCATTAACAAAACTGTGATATTTACGAATAAAGCTATTTATAGATTAAAAAATCTGAGTGAATGTTTGTTAATATTTAAAAAAATTCTATAAATTATTTTGACCTTGGATATATGGACGTTTAATAATGCCATTTTGACTGAGCAGACAAGGCGAAGATAAATTTCTAGGTTCTCGAAAAAATCTTATCATTAACTAAGGTATCACTAATATTCTAAAGAGTATAAAGAAGTTCTAAAAGAACTGAGTGGCAAAGAGAATTCGAGGAACAATTGTGGAAAGGGAATATCATCTGGAAAGTCATAAAGAACTTTAAAGGAGACTTGAATCTACATCTCGCGAGGGCGAAATTGACTCTCGGTCTTTTTATTTCACCGAAAATGAGAATGAAATGAGATTCACTGACTTGGTGGGATATTTGAAGATCCGTCGATGGTCTCTCTCTCTCTCTCTCTCTCTCTCTCTCTCTGTTGATGCATCTCTTTCAGGGAGTTTATTCGTACGAGTGGAAGTGTGTGCATATTTGAGTGTGGGGGGGTGTATGTGTTTGTATGTTGGTGTTTGTGAATGGGTGAGTTATGGTTGTGTACGTTTGTGTGAGTGTATTTGCGTGTGTTTTTTTAATGCGTCTTAATACGAACTTGCATGGATTCACAATTAAAAAAATAGCAAAATAAAGTTTTATGATACGTTACGACAATATCTATCAAAAATAGAAAAAAAACTATCCATACTTACTATCCTATTTAGATAAGTTTTGCTTATTCCCTATTGCTAGAACAAGAATGCTTAACCTCCCAGCTCACAGAAAAAATATTTTACGTTTATTACACAAAAACATGTATTTATTTAATGTTTAATAAGCATATTCATGTTTGTGGAGCTGTAACAAAGAGCTTTCAGTTCCATGTCAGGAACTATTGATTTTGTTGACGTGTTGTGGAAACCTCTTTGTTAAAATAGCAAGCATACAGTTCACAAAAACGCGAGAACCAAGATACCCCTGTTACCCTCAGTGATAATTAAGACTTGAGAAGAGAGAAACGAGCAGCCTATTAGCATTAGAGAGTTTAAGGAAGCCTTTCCTTACCATTTGCCTAAGAAACAGCATAAACACGCACGGTAATCTTCCGTGTTTGTTGAAAGTATGCAATATGCAATATAAATTCATAATGATGGCTAATGAACAAGTTTCCAGTTACTATTTTCTCTAAACCTAGTATATATATTTTTTTATATTATCTGGATCAATCGTTACTCCATAATGCCCAGCACGAAATATTAAATGAAATATCAGACTATTTAAGAGACTTCCTCCTTAGAACTAAAAATACTGATGCCTCAAGTGGCGTTCCTGTCCACAATTGCCAAATATAAGCTTATCCACATTTCCCTTCATTCAGCCACTTTTACAAGAACAAATAACATTTTCTTTAATAACAAATATTCTTCACAAAACTGGATTAATATTAAGAGGTATGAGAGCTGGATTAATATAATCAAACTATTAACAAGAAAAACATGTCAAGTGCAAATTGAAAAGAAAAATTCAAGACCTCTTGAGGCAAACACAGAAACGGAATAATTTATTGTAAAATTCAGAACTTAATTGTAAACAACAACTGAAGACCTTATTAACGGGACCTAAGAAAACATTTGTAGTGTACTACTTGTTATACCCAGTAGATGGAAGTTGGCCTCATACTAACGTGGGAGAAATTCCTACAAAACTGAGTGAGGGTCTCTCTCACGTTACCACCAAGAAGGTGCAATTTTTTTTTCACCTACTTTAAACTGCAACACTGAAGTTGACCAACTAAGAAAGATATTGCATATGATACTAAGACATAAGTTCATAATTCGGATGACTTGCACCTTATATCCACTAGGGCTTTACTTATCAGCAAACATGAGCTTACCTTAAGCACAATAAATGAAATCCTGCTCCTTCCAACCTTCGAGGATAGGTCTGAGGTGGGAACCACAAATCTGCAAAACTTTCCCAGCAGAGAAAACTCAGTTCAGTTCTCTAACAAGAAACGAATAACGTTATTAATAAGAGCACATGGGAGAATTTAACTCGAAGCCATCGATACACAATAGAATATCAATTATAAGAAGAAATTCAGGAAGAAACTAATGAACCTAAGACAAGGACAACGGAGCGACCATTAAGAGTATGTACTCGTAAGTTGGAAGAGGTATGAGTCTTGTGACTCTATCTAGCTGTTATTATTATTATTATTATTATTATTATTATTATTATTATTATTATTATTATTATTATTATTATTGCTTGTTAACAAACTCCCATCCATAATGATAAAATAATGATGGATATAGTATAAAGCTCATGTCCCTTCAGTTTATGGTAAATGACACTATCTATCTATCCAGCTATTATTATTATTATTATTATTATTATTATTATTATTATTATTATTATTATTATTATTATTATTATTTTGACTTTGCAACAAACATCCATTCAAAATACTATAATAATGATGAATATGTGGCATAATTTGTCACTTCAGTTTATGGTAAATGAAACTTGACCTTTTCAGGGGAAACGTGGTGCCTCATCCACCTTTGTAACAACGTAATTCTATTATGTGCTGACTTTTGTTGCCAGTTTTGAACTCTCCATAGTCACTTTACTGATTTTTTTTATATTTTTCTTGTCAAACAATAAAACAATACATGAAAGATTTTGTCCCATAATCCTTGATTCTAAGGAGTCAAGTAAAATTACGTTGAAATATAATGAAATATAAGACATTTTATAAGAAATTAATTTTTTATTATAAGATATATATATATATATATATATATATATATATATATATATATATATATATATATATATATATATATATATATATATATATATATATATATATATATATATATATATATATATATAAATAAACACACACACACACACACACACATATATATATATATATATATATATATATATATATATATATATATATATATATATATATATATATATAAAACAGCAAGAGGTACCATGCCATTCAAATAAGTTAAAATCCAAATAAAACTCCCTTGTATTGCAGCTGCATCCCAAGGTGACAATATATGATGAAATGTAACAGTCTAAAGATATGTGTATTCTCCTGAATTTCATCATTCATACATTCCGACAACAGCAATATTTAATGGTTATTTCGCTCTAAACAGGATTCCCTCCACTTTAATTCTCTGCGAAAAGCCCAACCAGTTCCTTTGAACGCGACAGTTCTGTGTTCTCTCAGCTGTTAATGTGTTGCAAATATCTTTCAGCCTTCACGTGTCGTAACTAATCTGAATATGCATGTTACTTGAGGCTTGATAGTGAAAAGTACTAATTTCGCTCTCTGGGTTTGTCGTGTGATTTCAATGTTGTGACGTAGGAAATAAAATGGGTGTGTTTGTGAGTTAGAATGATATAAAAATAACAATAGCTGGAATGTTTTTCATAATTGTTGGTGTAATTTCTATAATTTCTATAATTTAGAATGTTTGGAAATTAATACTTTATGTTACGATATATATGTACATATATATATATATATATATATATATATATATATATATATATATATATATATATATATATATATATATATAGAAACAGCAAGAGGTACCATGCCATTTTAATAAGTTAAAATCCAAGTGAAATTCCCTTGTATTGCAGCTGCATTCCAGGGTGAAGATATATGATAAAATGTAACAATCTAAATTCCGACAACAGCAATATATAATGGTTATTTCACTCTAAAAAGGATTATCTCCATTGGTCTTCTAACTTAAAAAAAATAATAATGGTGCTATTATAAAACTTCCAGTTTAAAAAATCTAAAAGAAACGGGAAATGTACACACACACACACAAACACACACACACACACACACACACACACACACACACACATATATATATATATATATATATATATATATATATATATATATATTATTATTATTATTATATATTATTATTATTATTTGTTTTTTTTGTCTATCACAGTCATCCTATTCGACTGGGTGGTTTTTACAGTGTGGGGTTCCGGTTTGCATCCTGCCTCCTTAGGAGTCCATCACTTTTCTTACTATGTGCGCTGTTTCTAGTAGTACACTCTTCTTCAGGAGTTCTGGAGCTACTTCGTCATTTAGTTTTTCCAGATTCTGTTTCAGGGATCTTGGGATCGTGCCTAATGTTCCTATGATTATGGGTACAATTTCCACTGGCATATTCCATATCCTTCTTATTTCGATTTTCAAGTCTTGATACTTATCAATTTTTTCTCTTTCTTTCTCATCTACTCTGGTTTCCCATGGTATTGCCACATCAATGAAAGATACTTTCTTCTTGATTTTGTCAATCAACGTCATGCCTGGCCTACTGGCACGTATCACCCTATGATACCATAGTCCCAGAGGATCTTTGCCTGATCGTTTTCTATCACTCCCTCAGGTTGGTGTTCGTACCACTTATTACTGCAAGCTAGCTAGTGTTTCTTGCACAGACTCCAGCGGAGGGTTTTTGCTACTGAATGATGACTCTTTTTGTACTGGTTCTGAGCAATGCTGTGGTTTATGGTCTCGTTTTCACATTGCACTTCCTGCATATGGGTGGGATGTTATTTCCACCTATTGTTCTTTGAACATATCTGGTTCTTAGGGCCTGATCTTGTGCCGCTGTTAGCAGTCCTTCTGTTTCCTTCTTGAATTCTCCCCTCTGTAGCCATTGCCATGATTCATTGCTGGCCAGTTCTTTAGTCTGTCTCATGTACTGTCCGTGCATTGGTTTGTTGTGCCATTCCTCTGTTCTGTTTTTCATTCTCCTGTCTCTGTATATTTCTAGGTCTTCGTGTACTTTTATCACTCCTTCCCATGCACCCCTTAGCAACTCGTCTTCACGGGTTTTCAGATACTGGCCCAGTGCTCTGCTCTCGATGTTGATGCAGTCCTCTATGCTTAGCAGCCCTCTTCCCTTTTCCTTTCGTGCTACGTTTATAGCCTGCTGTATTTGCTCTTGGGTGTAGTGCTTTGTATATTGTTATGTGTTGCCTATTATTATTATTATTATTATTATTATTATTATTATTATTATTATTATTATTATTATTATTTAGAAGATGAATCCTCTTCATATGGAACAAGCCCACAGGGGCCACTGACTTGAAAATCAAGATTCCAAAGTACATGGTGTTCATTAGAAAGAAGTAACAGAAGGTACTAGAAACTACAGAAGAAGAGACCGGTTACTTAAAAAGAAAAAAATAATAAAAAATAACAAATAAATAAATAAAATGCTCTCTAATCACTTAATTGACATACCTGATTCACAGTAATAAAACGAGAGAGAAGACAGCATTTGGAAATATAAATGAAAATGCAAAATTAAAATGAACAAATACATGATGTACTGTGATAGTGCAATGAACACGAGAGAGAGAGAGAGAGAGAGAGAGAGAGAGAGAGAGAGAGAGAGAGAGAGAGAGAGAGAGAGAGAAAGGGAGAGAGAGAGAGAGAGCACTGACTTCGAGAACACTTTCAAAGCTTATGCTACACTCTCCAATCAGAAAGAAACTTTGGCTCAAGCAACGAGATACAACTCGGGGACAGGAAAAAAAAATGGCCTCTTGTTACGAGTAAACTGTGTTTACCCTCTCTCTCTCTCTCTCTCTCTCTCTCTCTCTCTCTCTCTCTCTCTCTCTCTCTCTCTCTCTTCTCTGGGTAGGATAGATGCATATGCTGACTGTAGTTCTTTTAAAGTAATGATGAAAAGTTTCTGTACATAAATAGATACAATTATAACGTTTTGTTCAGGTAAGTAAACATCTGGATTCAAATACTTAAATGTACAAATGCGAAACATATGATAAAACTGGGTCAAATCCCTAACTGTCTTGATAATGTAAACGATACACACACATACACACACACACACATATATATATATAATATAATATATATATATATATATATATATATATATATATATATATATATATATATATATATATATATATATATATATATATATATATATATATATATATGTATACATATATACATACATACATACATACATACACACACACACACACACACACACACACACACATATATATATATATATATATATATATATATATATATATATATATATATATATATATATATGTATATATATATATATATATATATATATATATATATATATATATATATGTATATATATATATATATATATATATATATATATATATATATATATATATATATATATATATATATATATATATATATATATATGTTAGCCCAAAAACCCTGGTTCTCAGCCCTCTAATTTTAAAATGCAGCAGCTGGGGAAATGAGATTCAACAATATTTCCAGCGGAAATTCTCGGAATAGCGGGACCTCTTTTAAAAACATTGACACAATTCTCATATTCATGAGACGGGCGAGGAATCCAGGTTATACTAATCCTCTCGTTATCCTTTTCCTACAATGCAGTATTTGGAAATATTGAATAATTATTTGTAGGAAAGGTAAATATTTTTCTAAAGGGATAAATAGTGTGAAAATAATCCTACACGTGTCAATCTTATCTTTTGTTCTTTATTGTTCAGTTGCTTCTAAGGTATGGTAAGTTGTCAATCTTTCGTCACAAAGAGACTGTATTATAAATTATTACTTTTCTGATTATGATAAAAGTTATTAACACTGTACAGGAAGCCACCGAAACTACGTCTTTTCTCTTTGCAATATATTTTTTCGAAGTTACCTAAGTACAACAAAAACCTCAATTTTTCTTAGATAATTTCTTCAGTCCATAGACCATTCTCACAGCTTCACTGCAACTGACTTGACTCCCAAGGTCTGTTAAAAATTTCGTCATAATTGTCTTTTTTCTGCAGCGCCGAGGTTTGTATTCTACTTTCTAGGCAAAGGTTTTACTTCCAGGGTCACATCTACGCAGTGTCAAGGGACTTTATTTAGTTTGGTTTCATGGAATTTAGGCTGTCAAGCAGAGCACTGGATCACTTTCGGCCTCTCAGCGCTTAAGACAATAAAAAGAGGGAGTTTTAGGAAGTGGAAAACGAGATGAGTACATCCATAAAACAAACGAGATGAACTAACGGATCTATAGGTTGAAGTGGGAGAAAATCCCACAGTTGCGCTAAGAAGTAATTGTTAGAAAGGCTGGACAGCAAGACCGAAGAAAGGAAGCGGGAATGGAGGCAAAGTAAAAGTCTAAAGAGTGGTAGGGGCTGAAGGGACGGTACAGATACCCTTCAGTAATGCTTACGGTGTACCACGTGAGGTGCACTGTAGGCATTACTGAAGGGTACAGTGCACCACTTGAGGTGCACTGTAGGCATTACTGAAGTTTACAGTGCACTACTTGAGGTGCACTGTAGGCATTACTGAAGGGTATGGTGTACCACGTGAGGTGCACTGTAGACATTACTGAAGGGTAGGCTACAGTGTACCACGTGAGGTGCACTGACGGCAATAACTTCTACAGTTTCAAGTGCTTCTTTACTAAATAGACTTATAAATCACCGTAGAGTTTTGTTATTTTCTTTTGCAAGGAGGCTTACGTGAATAAACTATGGAATTTTTCATTATAAAAGAGAGGGATATTTTCACAAATTCTTACTGGTTAAGTCCTTATCATTTGATAAAAGACTAAAATATTAGTGGATTTTTGTGTACACAAAACGAATTACATAGCAAAATGCGTAAAATGATTCTACTGAACTCATAGCTAAGTTAATGGAAGACTGGATATTATTTTCCTACAAACGGAATACAAAAGTAAATTCTTTGCCAGCTGAACTCACTTAGAAAAAGTTTTAATTAACACAAATTATATTTTATCTTTAATCATCACAAAGTTAAATTATTTCCTATAAAGGGAATCCATAAATAAATTCTTTGATAGGTAAATTAACTTAGAAAATTTTTATTTGTCTTTAAGTATATACTTTTCCTTCATCACAGCATTTTATTTAGGAAAAAGCAGTTATCATTTAGGAATCCTTCCCAAAACTGAATGATAAAGTGGCGTTAAATATTAATCTTTTTTTTATTTACATAACTGAATCAAAATGAAACAAATAAAGATTTAAAATCTCTACCAGTGAACCACCACGCCTTGATGAGCCATATCATATTCATGATAACCACTGTGAAGGCCTAAGTGGTGGGAATTAGCGCGTAGATATCTCGGCAGCGCTATTTATCCGGTCGATGAGTAGGATTAGAGGCAAACACTGATGCCATATTCAGGTCAGCATAATACGCCCAGTGTTCAGAGATCATGCTTTCCATTCCTCTGCTTTAGTGGGAAATAGTGTTTCTAGTCCTCTCTCGTTTCCCTGTGTCTCTTACGGATTTTATTTACAGGACCACCGGGGTAGGAGGGAATGTTTGCTGTTTCGTAGTTTTTTTTTGTGGGGGCAGGTGCGGGGGCATTATTTTCGTTGCTGAAATTCAGGACAATTCCAAGAATATAAAAGTGACAAAAATTTGCATACTCACTGTTTTCTCTCTCTCTCTCTCTCTCTCTCTCTCTCTCTCTCTCTCTATTGATATTTGAAATAAGTATATCTTAGTTTTACCGGACCACTGAGCTGATTAACACTCCTAGGGCTGGCCCGAAGGGTTAGACTTATTTTACGTGGTTAAGAACCAATTGGTTACCTAGCAACGGGACCTACAGCTTATTGTGGAATCCGAACCACATTATAGCGAGAAATGAATTTCTATCACCAGAAATAAATCCCTCTAATTCTTCATTAGACGGCCGGAGCCTTGATCTCGGGCCTAGCGAGTGCTAGGCGACAACTCTACCGACTCCTCCAACGAGGAACTATTTGAAATAAGATAATTACTGCTTTTATATTTTAATTTGCCTTTGTTCAATAGTTTTTTTTTTTTTGTCTTGTCATTTGTATTAGTGATTGTTTGCCCTAACATATGATAGCTTGCTTAATATATTATTCTCGAATGCAAGTTAGAGCAAATTTCATGAAAGGGTGAATGAGAGAATTTCCGTTTCGTTCGAGGTTGAAAAAACTATTTTAAAGGTACGACATTCACCATAATGAACACTCAGTAGTTCTACCATTCATTTCTTTTCATGGAGCCGATTCAAACACCCATTCAATTCAGGAAAATATTTACGATAAATGGAAGAATCATTAAGCCATGGTCTAGAGCATTAAGCGTAGTTACACTTTAAATGGTCCCTGTGAAAGGGGATATAATCCGGCCTAGTGAATGATGACCCGAACTTATTGAACAACGCAAATCCTGATCCATTGGCATATGGGCGAAACGGGATCCCCTTTTTAAAGAGCGGAAGAGATTACAATTTGTCAATGGCCATATCCACCGGTTAGTTTTTGAACGGGTATTTTGAATGCCCAGACTTTTAAATGTATGATTGATATCGGGGCTTAAATACTCATCTGGATGAGCATAGTTTTTTTGGGGGGAAGGGAGATGTTTCTGTTGATCCATTTGTGATTAGGATTGCTGGCGAAAATAAAATTTTATTTTCATTTTTCGTTTTAATTCTTCAAGCGAAAATAATGAGAGCATGTTATTAAAAAATCGTATGTGTTGCCAGTGTTGTTTTGACAGTCATTTCATCTAGAAATTATAGGAGCTATAAGTTAATTCTTTTATGTTTTATCTTTATGTAATCGTCTGTTTTCCCATACATTAGTTTCAGCGATGTCTTAAAAAAAATTGAAATTTAGTTCTGAAACAATTTCAATTTGTCATAAACATTTTCTTGTCTTAAACAAAATGCTCTTCTGAAAAACAGCCATGAAGGATGTCTAAGGTATCTTCTAATAATAGTAATATTTAATTTCAGCTCTTGGTAGTTTGCATAATAATCGATTTTACTTCAAAAACATTCAGCATCTTGTTGACATTAGATATCATTCTGTAGTTCCTCAAATTACCACTGATGATTAGATATAGTGATAATAACAGAACAATATTTTTAAGTTATCGTTTCTAACCTGAACAAAGACAGGAAGCTGGTGGCAAGACCTTCCCTAATGGTCTCCTGACAAGTCCAGGAAACGATTCTCGCCTGTTGGGCCTTTGGGCCTTGTTTGTGTCCCGGAAATCTTTCCTCCTTTTATGGAGGTATTTCACCCTTGGCGACAAATGTTTCTCTTGTGTGCATGCGTGCGTGCGAAGTTGTGTTTGTCTTTTTATGTGTTTCGAGAGAGAGAGAGAGAGAGAGAGAGAGAGAGAGAGAGAGAGAGAGAGAGAGAGAGAGAGAGAAAAGAGAGAGAGAGAGAGATTACGATTTTAAAAGACAATGTTTCTGAATAATTAAAACGTACAGGCAAAAATTTCTCACTACATCGCTGATGTAGAGAGAGAGAGAGAGAGAGAGAGAGAGAGAGAGAGAGAGAGAGAGAGAGAGAGGATGCAGAATCCTTACACACTTTGAAAGGAACACAAAGAATGAAAAACAAATACCTTTGTTCCCAAATGTTTTTGTTTCTTTTAGACAGCAGAGAGATCCATAAGGAATGAGAATCTGTATCTCTCCTTCGACTGTCTTTTCCAGCATCGAGTATTTGGAGTCTATGTTTTCTTTTGGGCCAGATCAGTTTTCCGGGAACAGTGTCAGCTGTCCATTCTTCCTCCGAGTAGCGATCGATCGATCGATCGATCGATCGATCGATCGATCGATCGAGAGAGAGAGAGAGAGAGAGAGAATCACGAATTTACTGGATAAATATTAGTATAGTTATGATTTACCTGGAAGACTTTACTCATAAAATCGGGGAGGGAAGAGAGAGAGAGAGAGAGAGAGAGAGAGAGAGAGAGAGAGAGAGAGAGAGAGAGAGAGAGAGAATTTAATGAATAAATTTAGTATAAAGGATTTAGAGAGAGAGAGAGAGAGAGAATCACGAATTTAATGGATAAATATTAGCATAATTATGATTTACCTGTAAGAGTTTACTCATAAAATCGGGGAGGAGAGAGAGAGAGAGAGAGAGAGAGAGAGAGAGAGAGAGAGAGAGAGAGAGAGAGAGAATCACGAATTTAATGGATAAATATTAGTATAATTATGATTTACCTGTAAGACTTTACTCATAAAATCGGGGAGGGAAGAGAGAGAGAGAGAGAGAGAGAGAGAGAGAGAGAGAGAGAGAATCACGAATTTAATGGATAAATATTAGTATAATTATGACTTACCTGTAAGAGTTTACTCATAAAATCGGGAAGAGAGAGAGAGAGAGAGAGAGAGAGAGAGAGAGAGAGAGAGAGAGAGAGAGAGAGAGAGAGAGAGGATTCTGAAATAAGCGTGTAGGAAGTTGCAAAGTGACGACAACGCTTTTATATATTGCTTATATTTTTTCTCTGCATAAACAGTTTACAAGTTTTCGTTTGATTTTTTGTTTCACGGACACGATAACTGTATTGGCAAATTTTGTAACTGTATGCGAATGTTACTACACCTATAAACTGCTACAACAAAAAAATGAAAGAAAATCCTCTTATAAACTCTTGCTTTGTTTTACTTGCAGGAAAAATGAACAGCTTCAATGTGTCAACTGATATGAATAATTTATTTTCAGTTTGTAGTTCTCTGTTCCTGTATATAAAAGCCAGTTTCATTGTCCTGTGGAGAAATGTTCATTTACAGAATTTCAGAGGAAAATCCTGAGAGATCGAGGTATAGTATAGAACGAATTCTTCACAAAATACTTTATTTATTATTGTTCCTTTGTCAGCTTATCTGAAGGGCATACGTAGCGGAATTCAGTGCTTGCAAATATGTTAAGGAAGAAAATTTAATTAATCAGGATGTGATAAAGGATTCATTTTAAGAAATAAACATTTGTCTCTTTTGCTGTTTACGAATTAGATGGGCACTTTTTCATATATGACGTTCAATATATATATATATATATATATATATATATATATATATATATATATATATATATATATATATATATATATATATATATATATATATATATATATATATATATATATATATATATATATATATATATATATTCGCTTGTTTTGAAATGTTATGCCCGAGAGAGTAAATCCAGTTCCGTTTTTTCAAACTATTTTTGTTCTGCAATACGATCTTGATAACACTCCTATGTACATGAACTAACTGAACATAGCAGAAGAATAAGCAGCGATAATAAATACAAATTTTCGAGGAATAAAAAAGAAAGAAAGGAATAGAAAGAGTTCCTGAAAACGTTGGGATCAATTTCTTGCAGGATTTGGAGAATGAAACTTGTGTTTGCTGGACGAGCCGAATAGGAAGTGATGGTGCACATAGCTTTTTTTTTTTTTTCTATTTTATGCATTATGTGCTTCCAAGATAAATTGATATCCTGTGCACTTTCTTAAATGTGAGATTATATATTACTAATGCTGATTTGGTATTTTGTTATAGCGAATGATGAATTCAAGAAGTTTAAAAAAGAAACTTGAAGATATTAGAAACTTGAAGATAATGGATAATGAGTAAAGAGAGAGAGAGAGAGAGAGAGAGAGAGAGAGAGAGAGAGAGAGAGATATGGCTCATTACTGGTCAATTAGGATGATGGATTTCATTTTCTCTGATCGTTGCCGAGTGCATTTGAAATCTCACTCAATCTCCCAAGAGCATTATGTCTGATTGATCTCTCACCTAACGAAGCTGACGCCTGCTGAGGAAAGGTCGATGAATTATGGGAATTCTTTCTTAATATGCTGGATTTGACCAGTCTCGTTAAGTCTCTCTCTCTCTCTCTCTCTCTCTCTCTCTCTCTCTCTCTCTCTCTCGTAACAAAAATGCTAGTTCCTCGTTGGGAGAGTGGGTTCCGTTCTCAGCTAGCACTTTGCCGGCCACGAGTTTCGAATCTCCGACCGGCCAATAAAGAATAAGAGGAATTTATTTCTGGTGATAGAAATTCATTTCTCGCTATAATGTGTTTCGCATTCCACAGTAAGCGTAGGTTCCGTTGCTAGGTAACCAATTGGTTCTTAGCCACGTAAAATAAATCTAATCCTTCGGGCCAGCCCTAGGAGAGCTGTTAATCAGCTCAGTGGTCTGGTTAATTAAGGTATACTTAACTTTTTTAACAAAAGTGCTGTATAGGGAGTTAGGGAAAAACATATAAAAAATATAACAAAATAAAAAATTTTCCAATAATATATTAAAACACCTTCACCTTGCGTATGCCTAATTATCCTCGATACAAATTAGTTTTCTCAAACATCTACGGCAGAAAACATTGAAAAGTCGAATCCTATAACAGCGGGGGTAAAGAAATGAGCTGCATTGACAACATATTGTCACGTAAAACTGGATACTGTATAACGCAAAATATTCATGGATATCAAACTTAAGGAAACGATTAGAAATAAGTCGTTTCTCTTAACCTTAATCATTCACTGAGTCCTTTTATTGTGGGTTTCAAGTGTTCGGTTTTTCAATCCACAAAAATGGTTAAATGACAAAAGTTCCTTTGGAAGAAAATCTGCATTCTTATGCATAATTACAAAACATCACGTCAACGGGGCTGCGAAGCCAGTTCCTAAGGGGTGTTAGGATGTCTATGAATAATTCTAGCAAAATCTATTTTATATACGCATGTTATTTTGTTTTTTGCAAAAAAAAAGTATACCTTAGTTTAACCAGACCACTGAGCTGATTAACAGCTCTCCTAGGGCTGGCCCGAAGGATTAGATTTATTTTACGTGGCTAAGAACCAATTGATTACCTAGCAAGGGGACCTACAGCTTATTGTGGAATTCGAACCACATTATAGCGAGAAATAAATTTCTATCACCAGAAATCAATTCCTCTTATTCTTCATTGGCCGGTCGGAGATTCGAACTCGCGGCCAGCAGAGTGCTAGCTGAGACCGGAAACCACCCTCCCAACGAGGAACATTGTTTTCTGCAAATAATAATAATAATAATAATAATAATAATAATAATAATAATAATAATAATAATAATAATAATGAGGACTGAAAAAAATTTGGTTTTGTTATTAATACACATCATATCAGTTTTGTATTTTAGCATTTTTTATTTCAGTAATTCAGGGGGTGCGAGAACTGACAGCTGATTTGAAAGGGGTAGGGGTGCATGTATTGAGAAAGGTGAAGAACCACCGCATTATATCGTCCCTTGTGCAATAGTAACAGGACTCACGTATTTTCTATTTTCGAAAGAGTGAATTTTCGTACTCCTGGTACTTGCTTGTATTACTCATTACATTGTTTTCTGCCACTGAAGTGACATGGCAATTTGACAATAAAAGGGTGTAGATATGGAATATATAATCATGATCCAGTCTAACAGATTTTACTTAAAAAATAAGAAAATGGCATAATTAAAAAAAAAACTGAATATATATAATTAATATTCATTGGAAAGGTTTTTGTATATTCTACTTTAATTTCATCTTTTGCACGAGTAATTATAAACGTACTTGATAATTTCCTTCTTTTCTATGAACCATTTATAGCCCTGACTTCTGTAACTTAGGATATTGATTTGAATTTAATTATATTAGAACTTTATGTAAAGAAAACTGTTATGAGAGGGAAATAGCGAACATTGTACATGATCTCCTATACACGTCGATAATAATGAAATAACCTGTTATCAATATGAGACAACTAATTGTACGTTGAAACATAACAAAAGTCATGCAATAAGAAAGTGATTATTTTGATTAACTTCATCACCCATCACCTTTTATAACTAGAAAATTAGAAAATATCGGTATAATTCTATTCTGCTAATCAATTATTTTGTGACACTTGCCACTCACTTCATATTGCTTGTGTCGCTGTAGACACAAGCAAAGCATTATGGATTGACATTATATTCTTTTATGCTCACGTAGAGTAATAATTAATAAATGTATTTTATGTTGCATGTACATTTGCGCACATTAATGTACATTAGTGGTCATCTTTCACTTTGTAACCGACATAAAAGGGCATTCCATAATATGAGTGGATGCTCTTCGAACAGATATGTAGTTCTTTTGAGTTGCTTCGTGATAAGAGGAATATTATTATTATTATTATTATTATTATTATTATTATTATTATTATTATTATTATTATTATTATTATTATTATTATTCTTCTTCTTCTTCTTCTTCTTCTTCTTCTTATTATTATTATTATTATTATTATTATTATTATTATTATTATTATTATTATTATTATTATTATTATTATTATTAGTAGTAGTAGTAGTAGTAGTAGTAGTAGTAGTAGTAGTAGCAGCAGTAATATTATTTCTTCTTCGTCTTCTTCTTCTTGTTCTTCTTCTTCTTAACAGTAATAATAATAATAATAATAATAATAATAATAATAATAATAATAATAATAATAATAAAAATAATAATAATTATTATTATTATTATTATTATTATTATTATTATTATTATTATTATTATAGTAGTAGTAGTAGTAGTAGTAGTAGTAGTAGTAGTAGTAGTAGTAGTAATATGGTAGTAGCAGTATATTTTCCTTTGAATGCTAACTCTGAACATTTATGAGCAGAAGACTCGATTACTTCAGTGTTGTCTTATATTCTCTTAAACTAAATCACAATGTATTTTTCAACACAAGGAACAATCAGTAGCATCACATAAGCACTAATAATTTCTCATCTCGAACCCTGATAAAAAACCTTCAATCGAAAATTTTTTACGAAATGAAAGTTTTTTCTCAGGCCGATTTCTAGGTTAGGAAGATTTTTCAGTTTCCGCCAAGAAAAAAAATTGAAAGAAAAATTACGAAAAGCTGAAATGGATGAAAGTGGAAACAGATATATTAAAAAATACGAAGAAGGAAAATGAAAAAAAGAATTAGTGAGGAGGGACATTCTCGAATGAAAGGGGAAATAGTTCGGAGTGATGTGAGATTCGTTTTTGAATGTGTATTTAGAGTTCAAGGGTCTTTGTATTTTCGTTTTTAAAATAATAATTAAACGTAGTGAACCTTTAGCAATTTTTTTTATTTACATATACCATTTAATTCTCTGTATAATTCTCTGTTCAGGAAGAAGTCTATTATACGTTTAAAATTCCAGATTTTTTTTTGCTTTACATGAGCCGTGACAAGTATCTAGGGTTTATGTACCATGATACAAATGATTCTGGTCAGCAGAGTAATTTTATGATTTAAAATTTAAATGTAAATTTTTTTTTATAGAATCATATATTAAAATAAATAAAGCCAAAATAAGGCGAGCAGAGGTCGACAATTTTGAGGGGAAGCTTTCATGGTCTCTCTTCTTAATATGAGTCAGATCAGAGTGAATCAGTTTCCTCCCACCCCCAAATAAATATATATATATATATATATATATATATATATATATATATATATATATATATATATATATATATATATATATATATATATATATATATATATATATATATATATATATATATATAAATATATGTATAACTGATTCATATATATATATATGTGAGATATGGAGATATGTGATGAATGTATAAATAAAAGCAAATGCCACGAAGGAAAAAAGAAACAGCAGAGTGGCTGCTAGTAAAGGACCGTTGTGTCGAAAGGCCTAGCAATCACTCCGTTGTTTCTTTTTTCCTTCGTGGCATTTGCCTTTGTTTATATATATACATGTATGTATACACACACACATATATACATACATACATACATACATACATACATATATATATATATATATATATATATATATATATATATATATATATATATATATATATATATATATATATAAATAATCAACATACAATCACGTGTGGAACAGAAATAAATTTCTGACTCACATCAGGATCGAACCCAGGTCTTTCAATTGAAAGGCAAGGGCGCTGCCCACTAGGCCATAAAATTCTAAAGGAATTGGAAACTGAGAGCAATTGCACCTAAGGAATTACCTGGGCAAGCTTGTATGGCCTAGTGGGCAGCGCCCTTGCCTTTCAATTGAAAGACCTGGGTTCGATCCTGATGTGAGTCAGAAATTTATTTCTGTTCCACACGTGATTGTGTATTGATTATTTCTATCTTATTCACTCAGAAGGGATGATACGAATGTAATGCTGTCAATTGGGTCATTGCTGAGTCGGGAAGTTGGGTAAAACGCGCTGATATGCAAGCGGTTAGCTTGCCCAGGTAATTCCTTGGGTGCAGTTGCTCTCAGGTTCCAACTTCTTTTAGACTTGTATGGCCTAGTGGTCAGCGCCATTTATGCCTTTCAATTTATGTATATATATATATATATATATATATATATATATATATATATATATATATATATATATATGTGTGTGTGTGTGTGTGTGTGTGTGTGTGTGTGTGTGTGTGTGTTGTGCGCATGCGTGTGTGCGTGCGTTATCTTTTTGTCAATCTCACGTGAAGTCAGTCTCTTCTACTCCTGACCCAAGATATCTAGCTATGTCTAATAGGAATAGGATGGTTATTTAAGATGCTAAAGTAGAGAATGAAATATCATTATGATATCTTACATATTTTCATTTCAATTTCAGCCATTGGAATCATTTAATTCAGACTTTTCTCCCAATGAACTTTTAAAGTAGAATATTGCCAAAAACTATTGGGCGTTATCTCTAGAATTATTCAACGCACGAATTAAAACAAATGCTTTTGAAGCGATCGATCGAAAGAATTGAATTATATTCGTTCCTAAAATGCTCCATCAGGATCGTCCGGTCTCAAGTCGAAGCTCATTTTTGTCAGAAAAATGTGTCATATTTATTTTGCGAATCATTTCAAGGGGTGCTCGTGTGTTTGCTCAGATATATGTTTGAAGCTATTTGTATATTTGCCAATAGCTTTGTGATTTAATGGTAATTATTAGAAAAGATTTTTTATTTTATTTTATCATGTTAACAATGACGATGTCTTTGAATGCATAGTTACTGCAGAAAGAGTACTTTGATTTTGAATAAATGAATAATTTAATTATTATGGCAACTATCATTATTATTTTTTATCATCTATTTTTTTTATTTATTATCAGACACATCGGAAGGTAATATGCCCCAAATAATATTTATTTATAGTTCAGAGCACACACAACATCTGCCATGGCACATTAATGGTTTCAGTAAGAGTAATATTTGGACTATTTTAACACGGTAAATTAATGAAATTGTAAAAACAGGTAATCTAAAAGGGAGAAAAATATGGCTTTACACTAAATGGGTGATCATGAGGTAGGAACTTGAATTACCAGATTTCAGCAAAGTTGAATAATTTCTCCAAAGACAATTTGTGGTAAATCTACTTATTTAAGTGACATGATTTTCCTATCTGACAGTTATCTGAACTTTGTTATTTCTGATCCCGGAAGGAAGTCTCGCCTAAGATTTAGTACATCGTTAGGTTCATTTCACTGAAGAGACTTTGCTTAAGAATATTTTTGCCTTTTCTCTCATCCAGTTCTTCATGTTCTACTTTGGAGTTTTCTGATCGCTTCGAACTAGTCATGGAAAGATCACGTTGCTCAGAATGCTATTTCCCAAATTCGTTTTACTTTTACATCATTTTGACCTTAATTTTTTCTCTTCTGCATATTTTGCTAATACTTGGAAACATCAGTCTTTTTTCTCATTGACATGATTCAGCCATTGGAAATTCATCTGATCATTGACTTCATTGTATATTATTATTGTTATTATTATTATTATTATTATTATTATTATTATTATTATTATTATTATTATTATTATTATTATTATTATTCAGCGAATAAGCCCTATTCATGTGGAACAAGCCGACAGGGGCCATTGACTTGAAATTCAAGCTTCCGAAGAATACGGTGATAATTTGAAAGAAGTAACAGAAGGTATTAGGAAATACAGTAAGAAGGGAGCAGTTACTGGAAAAGAAAAATAAATGAATAAATTAATAAATAAATAGATTGAAATGTAAACAAATTAAAATCTTCTCTAGGACATCTTCCTCGCGGTTATCAGATTGCACCTTGTCACCTCTTGTTGTCAGTGTTGAAACTTATGAATTGCAGAATTTAAGGAAAGAATCTCTCCTTGTTTCAGACCACCTTTTCCTGTTAGTTTCAATCGTTCCCCTAGAGCCTGTGCTAGTGTAGAACTGTGCTAGATTCGCTCGTGACTTGACGATAGCTCTCAGTCACTCATGATAGACGTTACAAGTCAAAGGGTAACGATGGGGAAAAGCTATGACAATTATATTTACCTAGAACTGGGACACAGTCAGTCTTCAAACAGTGACAAATAAAAGGGCCTGTCTTTCACCTCACTTCTCATATTTAAACCTGTAACAAGTGACGTACAACGATATTTTTATAATGAATGATATATGTAGGTCTTTCTCCTCTAGATCGAGAACGGGATATGCTGTATATCAGGTCCACAATAATATTCAATGGTTGATTTTAAAAAAAAAGATGAACCCAGGATCAGGGTTCTGAAGATGCTTTTGTAACTTTTTTTTTATAAAATCAACAAGAATACCATTGAATATTATTGTGGACCTGATATACAATGAATGATATGGCAATCTATACAGCGAAAGGAAAACACCAAAAAGCATTTCGGCAACAGCTCTCGACGTCCTGTATTGCAAATACTGTGTAACAGCGATTCGAAGGGAGGAATGATAACACCCACCTTCCAACTGGGCCTTTTATGACTCTGACCCTCTCCCTCTGACTACCTTCCCAGTCAGTTGGTTTTCTCTCCAAATTTCCATTTAAATCTAATTAATATTCTTGGAAAGTTGCCTTGAAATATCTTTTTAAAATCTTTCCATAATTCATCTAATACAGATGCCAGAAGTGAAACGTTTACAGTAAGTCTGTTGTTTTTAATAATAATGAATATAAATGAAATATTTTTCACACTTCCTTCCATTCCCGGGTTCATTCTAATCCTGGGTGAATCCGAGTATGTCAGTATTATAATAATAATAATAATAATAATAATAATAATAATAATAATAATAATAATAATAATAATAATAATAATAATAATAATAATAATCCTATTTCTAAAAATAATTTTTATCCATCGACTCCAGATATCATGAGGAAAAATTTCGTTCACTGCAATAACAGAACCAAAATCAGAAAGAAAAACAAAAACCTTAATTTGATATCAAAATCAACTCTGAAGATCTTCAGGTTATGTGACAGATTTTCCAAAATACATTGAAGTCACATAACGAAAGTTTTATTCTATATATTAAATTGTTGTCATGTTTGTGGTTAATTTTCCAACTGATTCAGAATAGCTATTAAAGTAAGAAAAAAATCATGAAAGTAAAATATTATTCCACTTACAATACAATCAAACAATGACCAATAACCATTTATTTTCACAAAAAGCTGATTTCTGACTGTTGTAATTATCTACCGCGTGAAAACACTAAACATTATTTCGGTTTCATCAACAGAAATTGAGAGAAATTATTCGAATATTCATAAAGCTTTTGAAATAGCTGCCTGGGGAGGCCTTTCATCATGACAGTGAATGGTTTCTTTTTTTAATAATTGTCAGATGGGAATTTATGAATTGATGCCATTCTCTCTCTCTCTCTCGCTCTCTCTCGCTCTCTCTCTCTCTCTCTCTCTCTCTCTCTCTCTCTCTCTCTCTCTCTCATGACAGTGAGTTGTGTGCCTTTTTCAATAATTGTCAGATGGTACTTTATGAACTGATGCTATTCTCTCTCTCTCTCTCTCTCTCTCTCTCTCATGACAATGAGTTGTGTGCCTTTTTCAATATATTGTCATATGGTACTTTATGAACTGATGCTATTATCTCTCCTCTCTCTCTCTCTCTCTCTCTCTCTCTCTCTCTCTCTCTCTCTCTCTCTCTCTCTCTCTCTCTCTTTCAGCGTTTATATTTTAATTGCAATGGCAGTGCTCGTATATTTAACTTAATTATTGTAATACCTGATTAAAACAGTGAAGTTCTAATCCTTGCTTTATCCCAGTGGTATTTGAGAAATATTCAGTACCAGAAAACCTCCTAGCACCCTCCCACCTACCCCCACATCCTCTCTCTCTCTCTCTCTCTCTCTCTCTCTCTCTCTCTCTCTCTCTCTCTCTCTCTCTCTCTGTCATGCGGCGAGTGAAAAGGAAGATTAATCAGAAAACAGATGATAGCCATCAACAACTGAGGAAAAGTCTGCATTCCATTTTGAGCATCATCCACTATTTTCACTCTGCTTAACCTGTAAATCAAAAAGTTGAAAGGCTATCAGTGTTTCATCCTCTCTATTTGGTCACAACAGACTTTCAAACCGCAATGTCTCTAGTAGATTCCTACTAATGAAGTAGCCTTCGTATTTCTTTGAGAATTCCACACCTTCTTTTGATAATAATCATTACCTCTGGTTTGGTATTATTTGAAGAAAGAAAGATACCTTAATACAAAATGTCTCTGCAGTTTGCTAAGCAAAAATAAACATAAATGTATTTTCTACCTCGGGTTTTTCCATGCCCAACGTCACAAGCCGCTACTAAATCATTCTTTTTTTATCAGGAGTCGGCCATTAGGTTAAACGCTTGGACAGCTATTTTTTCCATAATAAGCTCACTGTTCTGGTATTTTTATGATGTCAGTGCTAAACTCGACCATTAGGATAAGTGGTCAACGCATTTATTTGATCTTTTTGTGCTTGAATACATTGCATTGCTGTCTAGCCTGAGATGCGGCTCTACCATTAAGTTAGGTTATTTTCAGTATTTACTGTGGAATTTGGAAGTTTAGGCACAGTTAAAGTGTTATTATCGGACTTACTAAAAAATGCTGTCAAGGAACATTATTTTCACTTATAGTATGGAAGGTATATGAAATTTAAATGTCTATTTTTATCTCTATTCACTGTGACGATTCATTTTATAAATTCGTCTTAAATGATGTTATTGGACCTCGCATCAAATAAACCGTTGAACTGATCCCAGGTTAAAGCTTCGAAATCTTGACATCTAGACAGTTCCTCATCATTTTTAGGTACATTAAGCTGTGCCAAGCGGATGCTAGTTTTGAACTAGTGCATTGGTTCAGAGTAGTTTAACCATTTCTCTCTCAACACTTGTTTAAACTGTAACTTATAATATATATATATATATATATATATATATATATATATATATATATATATATATATATATATATATATATATATATATATATATATATATATATATATATATATATATATATATATATATATATATATATATATATATATATCAGGAAATACCAAAAAGAACACCACGTAGTGTGCGTAAAAAAACTACAACGATAGTTTTACAAAGCTGTCAGAGAGGTAGTCCACCTGAGTTATGTATGTGTCCCTGAAGCGATCGTTGGTTATACTTTAAATTTCTAAGTCTTTTCAGAACATGGGAAGTAAACAATGGTTTTATATAAATGTCTTGTTGCTTCAGATAAAAAGTTATTTTGTCGATGATTCTTATGTAAGCCGGAAAAAAAATTATGAAAATGTCATGTTACATCAGATAACGAAAGACGTATAGCTGAATATTTCTATATATATACGCAAAATGTAAAAAAAAATAAAATAAATAACGATGTCATAAGAGTTCAGCGAAGTCTTTATATTACAATCTTATTAGATTATCTGAAATATATTTACATGAAGATAGATGGGTGACAGCTGTAGATTCTTGTACTCTATTTTATTCTATAAATTCATGCCGTTTTAGGATTTAATGACAAATCTCAAAAAAATAGATAGAATTACTTTTCTAATGCTCTTTTTTGTTTACACCTTTGTTCCTGCTTTATATTTCACTGTTTACACAAAGGGTAATCAATGTAAAACAAGGAGTTATCTTCTCAATACTTATGTTTTAACATTCATGTTATTAAGTTTCCCTTTCAGATTGATAATTTAGCTATCATTTCTATATCTTACATTTGCAAACGGATTTGTTTGAAATGATATTTGTCCATGAAGTATGGTGCATTCGCTAATTCACTGTAAATCACTGAATATTTTTTTACAAATTCCATATTGACTAAAGATTCAGCTATGCTTCAGGTATCGTGAATTGCTCAGTTTGTGGTTAACATCATAGCATATTGAAAGAAAAAATGAAATAGACTTTTTTGACATCGAAATAAAATGTTTTGAAAGAAACTGAAAAAAACATAGAACACCCTGGGAGGTGAGTATGGCCGGATTAATGATATGTGCTAAGAAAATATGTGTATTATTTAACATAATTTTGAATCTAAGATATCGGTATGCAGTGTTCCATATATTTTCAGAAATAAACTTGACATTTTGAGGGGGATTCAAATCTAATTGTTTATATAACCGGAAGCAAACGAAACAGAACAGTCCATTTCATGATACCATCTAAATTACTCCATATATTATATGTGTACGATTCCCCTGCATAACACTGGGACTTAATATCTCCCGTAATTAGACCTCTTAGCTTCCCTCGACTGAACGTAATTATCCAACGAAGCGTAAAATGAAAGCTATTTTCCAGAGATATTCCACGAATATTAAAGGGAAAAGCTACCCGATAAATGTACATTTGTAAATTATAAATGTTTTAAGGTTTTCTATTTTGTTTCCTTATGACAGGAAATTAGTGTCGTTTGTGAAAAGGAGAGATTGTCCAGTTTTCGACGAAGAAATAGCAAGATATTTACTCTTATTTTTGTTAACAGTTGAATATTCAATATGAATAGGCGGGATATCGCCATTCAGTTAAAAGTTTGATTATTTCATTATTTCTTTATCCATGTTAACAGTTAAATATATCACAAATAACTAGGAAGGTGTGTATAATTTGTCCATGTTAATAGTTAAATATATAGTATAACTAGGCAGGATGTCGTCATTAATTACAATTTTGATGCAACAATTTAGCGTAAATTTTCATTATTTCGTTATTACTTTACTCTCTCTCTCTCTCTCTCTCTCTCTCTCTCTCTCTCTCTCTCTCTCTCTCTCTCTAACCCAGATGTTGCAACGCCAGCTTTAATGACCACAGATGTTGCAACGCCAGCTTTAATGACCACAGAACTCTAGTCTTAATGACCGCAAATCTCTCTCTCTCTCTCTCTCTCTCTCTCTCTCTCTCTCTCTCTCTCTCTCTCTCTCTCTCTCTCTCTTTTTATAACCTAGATGTTGCGATTCCAGTTGAAATGACAACATCTCTCTCTCTCTGAAAAATAACAACCCTTCTCAGGCAGATGTTGCCATGTTTGAATGACCGTAAATTTCTCTCTCTCTCTCTCTTTATAACCTAGATGTTGCGATTCCAGTTGAAATGACAACCTCTGTCTCTCTCTCTCTGAAAAATAACAGGCCCTCTCAGGCAGATGTTGCCATGTTTGAATGACCGTAAATCTTTTTCTCTCTTTCTCTCTCTCTCCATCTGTCTGTGAACAATAACAGCCGCTCTCATGCTAGGCAAAGCCAACCGATGTAAATAAATTTCCCTGAACTGCCTCTGGAGTGACTACTTATGGCAATTGATTTAACAGCTGTGAGAATAACCAAGTCATTTTAATGGCAAATGGTGGTTTGTGTTCATATACTAAGCGACAATTACGCGAAGTGTGAAATTTGACCGCAATAAAAATCCCAGAGCTTGTCGTTTCCATTCATTTTCTCCAACAATTATCCCGTCGCACACATGATAAAGGCCAGGTCATTTTCAAATTGATAATGGTCCTATATGGCTCGTTATTTTCACTTACGATGACAAATGTATTCGCTTTTGGGCGTTGCTAAGTGACATATGCCATATTTATCCCAATTTATTGTTTTTTGGATGATAGCATGACGAACGGTTTATGCATTATAGGTTTACGAAAAATATAAACATATATTTTTTTCATATTTAAAGATAAATAAACTTAACAAAAATATAGCCGAATATTTCCCTCTAAAAAACTGAACCAAATATGAACAATAGAAACGAGAAAAAAGAATTATGAGAAGTTACAGAAAATAAGTGTTAAAGAACTACCTCAACAAGAGCTAATCAATTGTTGGTACCTGAGACAAAATATTTTAAGTTTTCTAAATCAAGCAACGATAATTTAGGTGTTGTCCACCAAGTGACAAATGATGCTTTTATGAAGCCCATAAAACACAAGTCAATGAGGCTAAAGAGACATTTAGAAGCCTATTAGTATGCAATAACTTTGGTCATGTAACGCTTAAGTAAATACAGTCAAAGTGTTTATAGTGTTTTTGGAACGATGGAGATAGATATACAGATAGATAGATAGATAGACAGATAAATAGATAGGTAGGTAAAGAGAGAGAGAGAGAGAGAGAGAGAGAGAGAGAGAGAGAGAGAGAGAGAGAGAGAGAGAGAGAGAGAGAGAGATTATGGGAATGGTATTTTGACTGCATATGAAAATGTTTATTTATAAACTGCTTATTTTTAAACACTAGTTTACGATTAACTGACTGGCATTTGTTTTTACTTCTTATTAATATTATTCTTTGCTTCACATTTCATTTTGTACAGGTATTATTCACGTTAGACGTGATATTACTTGATGTGGACAAAGCACTGACAGTAATACTTCAAACATGACTAGCCTAAGGGAAGTAAATAATAATATTTCCATTGTATTTGTTGGAAGAAATTTAATATTTAAAGTTCAAACAATTAAGTGTTTCTCACATACTCACGAGAACGAATATTCATATTCGAAAATGAAAAAGGAAAACTTTTAAAATTCGTAGCTAGAATAAAATTAAAACTCCAGGACTGAAGATCAAAGCGACATTTAAATTCCAAATCATTTTTTTTTATGCTGATGCATAATCTAAGCGTTTCCTAATTGCAGATTGAAGGAGTCTGCGATTACCGAGGTGGGTTTCATGAACAGTGAATTCCTTTGTTTGGAGAGACATTCCCAGCGGACGTCTCTCAAGAAGCTCACTTTGTCCTTAGCATAAATTTATTCATTCTCTTTAGAGCCATTTTCAGTTCCCGTTTAAAAGTTTTCACTCATGAAATGTGTTTATTTAGTATTTTTTTTTTTTTTGCAGTTTCATTAGTATCCCATTATAACTTTTCTGTATGGATATTTACATCCTAAACTATTGTTCGTATCTGAATGCACTAATATTTGCATGTATATCTTCATCTGAAATGCAGGTTTGGATATATTAATGTCTTAATTCATTTTGTCTTTTCTAATGACGTTTTTAGCGTTTTTTCAGTAATATTTTTTTTGCTGAACAAAGTCTCTTAAGTAACGAATAAAGAGTTACAATACACATATGATTAAAACAAATCCATTGATTTTTTTATATTACCTTCTATCTTTTACGAGCATGCTGTAGCATAAAGTCACGTTGAATGGAATTTTATTACAATATCGAATTTTTACGTAATTCATTAAAAATCGTTAGATAACTTGACATCCTTAAAGATATGAGAAGCTTAATTATACCTAAAGATGTCAACATATCGTAGCAAATGATGCTCATTCAGAATTTTGGCATTTAAAATTTTATTTCAATCATCAGTGAATGATATTGAATGAGCACTGTCCCGGATTTAAATTCCTTTTATTCACGATGAAAAATAAAATACTGTGAACTGAAAAATCCCAAAATCTGTTCGAGCCTGAAGAGAAAAAGAATTTTAATGGTTTAGCGTTTAAGCCGTCGCTGACTTTTCTTCCAGGATTATCTTTGTGACTAAACTGAAGACAACGAAAGAATAAATTTCCACAGATTTTTTAAAGGAAGGAAAAGACTTCTTAGTTTTATAGTAAAATTTAATACTCCAAGAAAGGATAATTTTTTTTAACTATAAAGTTGTAGATTATGTAGTTATTAAATTTCTTGATTTTCATTAATATAAAAAGCATTATTTTGATTTGATAAATGATATTAAATTCATCATAAAACACAGCCTTATACTGAAATCTCAGAACCAATACAAAGAGTTGATTGTTAGATTAAACATGGATTCACCTCATCACTCTAATGATTTATGGCAACCACCAGAAGCTGAGAAGCTCATTCTCCTGTGTCACTCTCATATTTGATGGCTTCATACCCGGTTCGATTCAGGATCTGGTAGGCTAATAACGCTTGTTTGAAATGCTGGGAATCATGGATAATAGGCTTAGCATAGATGTAACTTGTCTGCTCTAAAATCCCGTAGGCCTTTCCACTTAGCAGAAAATTAAAATACAAGTATTTAATATTTAGTTTCTTTTTCGTTTTCCTTTGCTCATTAAATATCATAAAATGTATACTCTGGGTTTTTTTAAGCTCGTCTCAATTAAAAGAATATCGTTCATTTGTCTTAGTTCTTTGATCAAAACCATCCCTATATTCTATCTTTACTATAAAAAATAAGCAGAATTCACTAAGGACATCGAAACTATAATTACATATTCACACTCTTGCCATATTTCACTTACAGGTATTATTTCATGAACAAAATCCTCGCGAAATATACTTGACTTATATATTTATTTTTCACATACAAAAGAAGTATACACACCAAAGTAATAATAATAATAATAATAATAATAATAATAATAATAATAATAATAATAATAATAATAATAATAATAATAATAATAATAATAATCCCCAGAAGTTTCCTAACAGCATGAGTCACTAAAATGATGGAGAAATCCACAATGGTGTAAATGTAAATATATATTAGAAGTAAATATAAAAAGAGAGCTCTCGAGAACCTGCTCGATTCTCCCTCTCGATCTGTACATATATTTCTATTACATATTTACATTTACAACATTGATTATTTCTTCACCAATAATAATAATAATAATAATAATAATAATAATAATAATAATAATAATAATAATAATAATAATAATAATAATAATAAACATATCCTCAGATTTAAAGTTTAAAGTCGGTCCCAGGAACCCCGTCACAGCAATTAGATGCCCTGAACACCGAGTGGAAGCAAGAATGCCAATAGCTCCAACCCTCAGTTCCAGGCAGCTGGAAACGGCTGAGTTTCCAGGAACTTTCTTTAACGACCCAAACCAATTCAAGCTCGTTGCCCAAGTTTCAATAGGCAGGAGGAAAGCAGGATGTAACGAAGGGGGACGCTTAGAAATTGAAGAATCTTTTAAATTTCGTTTAATGGTTGCTTTCCAGTGCAATGATTGTATTATTAAGATTAACAACCTTTATTACGAACTGAAATTCCTGGTGATATAAAAATAATGAATATTAAAATTTAAAAATATATAAAAATAATTATAATAAAAATAATGAAAATAATAGGTGAAAAAATCGTTTAGAAAAATATGAAAATAATACTATTACTACTGCTAGTGCTGCTGTAAATAATAATTATATAATAATTATGAATTATCCAAGAAAGCATTTTACATTAATATTTGGAGAGATCATCTGAAATGTTACTTTTGAATCTGAAATTTCAGTTTTAAAAGCTACAGCTTTAAAATATTTTTATTCAGGTCTCCTTAAACAGTTCATAATAGCCAAGAGTACACCTTTATCCTTGGCCAGTTGTGAAAAATATCTAATACATAATATACAATTTTTTGTATAGAAATTGAATCATTATTTCGTTAGTTACCAAGATATAAAAAAACAGTTCTTAGTAGTACTATGAATCAAAAGTACACCTTTTATTCCCTAATTGAGGTTTCGAATGTATAATATATATATATATATATATATATAGTTGTGAAAAATATCTAATATATAATATACAATTTTTATACATATATGTATGAATATATCAATCATTATTTCTTTAGTTACCAAGATATATATATATATATATATATATATATATATATATAAAATATATCATATTTACCCTTAACCAGACCTATAATGCTAATAGTAAATTTCTTAGTTTGTGTGTGTATATGAGAGAGAGAGAGAGAGAGAGAGAGAGAGAGAGAGAGAGAGAGAGAGATAACATACCTCTAATTAGAGGCAGCTGGACTACACTGCATGACGTGAATAAAAGCATCAGAAAGTAATCCTACTCAAGTCACGTCAAGATAACAGGTCTGTAATTCTGTGGATTTACTTTCTCCTTTTATTGTCTATTTTCTTGGCACGTTTTTCTTTCCGTGCTTTTGGCAAGGGGTAATGCGTTTTGCTCAAATATATTTATTATGAATATTTTTTTTACATAGATCTGGTAGCTTTATATATATATATATATATATATATATATATATATATATATATATATATATATATATATATATATATATATAATCGAAACACAACCATGCGTGGAACAAAAATAAATTTCTGACTCACATCAGGATCGAACCCAGGTCTTCCCACCAAGCCATACAAGTCATAAAAGGAGTTGGAACCTGAGCGCCACTGCACACAAGGAATTACCTGGGCAAGCTGACTGCTTGCATACCAGCGTGTTCTCCCCAACTTCCCGACTCAGCAATGACCAAATTGGCAGCATTTCATTCGAATTATCCCTTCTGAGTGAATATGATAGAAATAATCAACACACAATGGGAATTTTATTTCTGTTCCACACGTGATTGTGTGTTGATTATTTCTATCACATATTCACTCAGAAGGGATAATTGTAATGAAATGCTGTCAGTTGGGTCATTACTGAGTCGGGAAGTTGGGGAAAACACGCTCGTATGCAAGCAGTCAGCTTGCCCAGGTAATTCCTTGGGTGCAGTGGCACTCAGGTTCCAACTTCTTTTATGACTTGTATGGCCTGGTGGGCAGCGCCCTTGCCTTTTAAATGAAAGACCTGGTTTCGATCCGACTTAAGTCAGAAATTTACACACACACACACAAATACATATATATATATATATATATATATATATATATATATATATATATATATATATATATATATATATATATATATATATATTACATATATATATATATATATATATATATATATATATATATATATATATATATATATATATATATATATATATATATATATATATATATATATATATATATATATATATATCTCGAAAATTATTTTTTATTTCATTCATATTAACTATTCAATATACAATGCAAAGCACACGGGTAAAAGGTTGTTAAAATCGTTATCAATTTACTCTCTCTCTCTCTCTCTCTCTCTCTCTCTCTCTCTCTCTCTCTCTCTCTGAGAAATAATAGCCTCCCACATGACGGACATCAGACAAAGCGAATAAAACGCCCATAATTGACTCCGGAGTGACAAGAACTTTGTGGCCAATTATTCTGACAGCTGTGAGAGTGTCCAAATCCTTTTAATTGAAGTGCAGTTTTGGATTATGTCGATCTATAAAGTGGAACTTATAGAAAATGTGAAATATGATGTCTTTAAATGTCATTTCACGCTTTCAAACCTTTGTTTTTATCTTAGGTACAAGGGTGATACTGTCCTTGTGTTTAAGCAACTTTCACTAATGGAATTTTTTTATGATGAATAATATAATTCTCGTCACCGCAACAGTTCTTTAATTGTGAAACAGGACAGGATAAAATGTTTTCATCTGAAGATGTTCAGATATATAGAAATAGAGGCACGTGTGAAACCCCTGTATAAAGGGAAAGTACATTTACTGGCTGGGGATTAAATTACCTT
>NC_089743.1:37666476-37681476 GCF_040412425.1 Macrobrachium rosenbergii
AAATAAATATAAGTTTATACATCTTTTAAAATATCTTGGACTATAAGAGTAATTTCCCAAAGCAAAAAAGGTCCATAACATTGTCAGTGTTACTAGGAATTATTACTTACAATAATTCACTTTCACTACGACAGTTGCGATCACGTACTCATGTTATTTGGGATATGTGCAAAATATATGATTTGTAAATTTGTGACATGCATACATACAGTATATATATATATATATATATATATATATATATATATATATATATATATATATATATATATATATATAAATATATATATATATATATTATATACATATATATACATATATATATATATATATATATATATATATATATATATATATATATATATATATATATATATATATATATATATATATATACATGTATTAATATGGTAATTTATGTTCTTTTTATTTCAACTAATTTCTTTTTTTAGTATTTCCTATTATCTTTTGTTACTGCTCTCAAATGAACACCATATTGTTTGGAAGCTTGAATTTCAAGTTATTGGTTCCTTTTGGCTTTTTATACAAATAAGGTTCTTCTTCTGAATAATAATAATAATAATAATAATAATAATAATAATAATAATAATAATAATAATAATAATAATAATAATAATAATAATAATGGAGGATAAACCATAACAGTTGCAATATAATATTCATTTGATTCAATATAAAAACGTAAAAAAATAAAGGAAAAATACGAGAGTCAGATATCCGGCAAGATTCACCTTCAGAAGAACTCTGCAGGCAGAGGAGAACTTCAAAAGAAACTGTGGATGGATATGTCAGTCCCCAGCCTCTGTCTTTATTAAAGTTAACGAGAGTCGTTTTTTCGTGAATTGCGCTCAACTCCTTGCCTTTGCTGATGTTACGGAGCAATTGCATTGTTTATTTGAAGAATTGTTGTAAGATGGAATATATATATATATATATATATATATATATATATATATATATATATATATATATATATATATATATATATATATATATATATATATATTATATATATGTGTGTGTGTATATAATAGCATCTAAAAAGATATATATATATATGTATATATATATGTGCATTAACTCTAAAAAAAGAGCATTCCCATCAGTGAAAATATGTTCATCACTATTTTCATAAATATCATTTTACAGAGTAAAATGAAATGTTGGTTGAATATACAATAGAAGTGGTAACCTAATTTTTTTATATTTTCTTCGCCTTCTTTTAATAAGGGACCAAATTGTTTATGTAAATAGCTGTTCAATATTTTTAATGTAGACGCCATCTTCAAATGTAGATATTTACAATTGCATTAAAGGAGAAAATAAAAAAAATTACCTAATCATCAACACTTGTTCTCCCGACAATAAACAAAACTAAAAATTAAGACACAATTCATTTCTACTCGTCGTATGAAAATCTAACAACCGGAGAAGTCAAAACATAGTCAGACTAACCAGTGCCACTTAAATCAGGAATTATATGAAATGGAAACACTGCAGGCGACGCCACAAAACCCAAAAAGAAAGTAAGTATCTCGCAGGAAATCCGTAAAAAGAAAAGTCGAGATAAGTGCGTCCATCCACCTGCTGGACGTTGTATCCCTTTGTTAGAGACAGGGAAATCTTCTTCAATGAGTATTGAGACCGAGATATTATTCTGAGAGGTGGAAATTTTCTTCCCCTTCAGCCTGCGCACGCATGTTGGTGAAACTTTCCTATCTTTGAGTGCGAAGTTACTTCGTTTGTGTGTGTGTGCATGTTGTGAGAAGAGGTTAGATTATATTTTAATTGTTAATTGTATTTTTATTGTAACTTTTGCCTGATTTCTTGGGATATTTATGTAGCAAAAATTATTCTCATCTGCTGTGTTTTGATTTGTCTTTCTATTCACAGGCAATTTATTATTTCTGTTATGCAATGTTTATAGAATACAAGAGAAAAATCTAATGTTCTTGAGTAAATTTTTCGACCTTGTGAGGTGTAAAAGTGCTACGATTGTAAAATTATTATTATTATTATTATTATTATTATTATTATTATTATTATTATTATTATTATTATTATTATTCTACAACAATGCAGTCATAACCTATGTCGTACCTTGCATAGACAGATCCCTTTAAAACAGATTTCCTTTTCTCGTTTTTATTGTAGAATATTCGTTCCTTGGCGGTCAGTCTTTCTATGTTTACACCCAAATACTCTTTTATATTCCCACCTTCATACCAATCCGATTCACATGCTCACTCTTTCATTCCTTTTACTTTTTCCATCAAAATACGTAAACCTTTATTACCCGGAAAGCAATTAGGGGGCTAACGTTTGGCGGATGGTCTTTCCTTTATATATTTTTTTTTTTTTTTTTTTTTTTATTTTAGTTCAGTTGAACGCTTTTTAATAGAAGTTTTTTCTTATCTTGTTTTATGGGATGTTAGATTTCAAAGGAATGTTTTCAAAAGTTTTTCTGTCACGTATATGAGTCTGGCGTTTAATTTCTTATACGTGGGACCAACGGAAATGTCCTGATAATCTAATTAATGTGTTCTCTCACCCACCTCTCCTCCAATATCTTCATCTCTCTCTCTCTCTCTCTCTCTCTCTCTCTCTCTCTCTCTCTCTTTAATCTTTTCTCTTTAAGTTTAATTTTCTTTTAACTGTTTATTTTAGGGAAGGGTGTTATCTATAGCCAGACTCCTTGCTACTCCTTGTTTATCAATCAAATTTTTCATTCAATAGGCTAAAGGATTGTTCCACAGTAAAACCAGCCCTCTTAAAATCTTCAGCTGAAAACCCTTGTGGAAAGAGTCAACATACTATAATAAACCCAAGAGGGCTCAAAGGGAGATCAACCAACAGAGAGAAACCAGTTATAGGAAAGGGTGATAAATAAATAATATGATGGAATGGAAAAAAAAAACGATACACTTGATAATCAGGAGACGTCAGCAGAGAGCAGGAATGAGTCTGCTCCTTCATTATATATTTGGAGACTAGAAGTTCCACAACGGCACTAGGCAAACTATTCTACGTTTTAGCTGCACCAAGATAAAACTCCTAGCAAACTGGTTGGTGTTTAACCTAATGTTAGACAACAACACACTGTGCAGGAAGTTCTATTTTGGCTTAAATAATCTTATGCCATCACTCGAAAAGAAGAGAAAGGTATGAAGAGAAAGGTATGAAAATAATAATTTATTTTCTTTGTTGGCTCAATGGGAGGCGAGCTTGCTTTCATGGCAGACGATAAAGATGGTTTCCTATACACACAGATCTCATGACGTGACAATGAGGGGGAAGAAGAAGAATGAGATGGAAGTGGAGAAGAGTGAGATGGCTGAGCAAAACTTTGAGAAGCAAAAAATAAGTGAAAGATGAAAATAACAAGAATCTTATTGGGGTTAGGGTGAAATGGGTGACGGGGTAATTCATGGCATCGAAGGGTACTGGGCGAATGATACAGACACACAGACAGGCAAAGATAACTAAATGTAAATAATCATAGATTTAAAAAATTAAGTAACTGAGGCAAGAGAATAATTCAAGACTGGAATGGAATATAAGATTTAGACTAAAGGCCAAGCACCGGGGCTTATGATGAGGTCATTGAACGCCGAAAGGGAAATTGAGAGTAAAATGGTTTTAAAGGCCTACCAGGAGGAAAACCTCGCAGTTGCACTAGGAAACAATTGTAAGGAGATGGTGGGAAGCAAGAGGAAAAAAAGAGAAAATGGATTGCGGTACATTTAAAGGAACAAAAAGGGTTGTTGCTAGGGGCCAAAGGAACGCTACCAAAAACCTAAATACTGCTTACAGTGCACCGCGGGAGGTGCACTATCTTGCTACGGGGGAGTAATAATTTAACATCAATCTTAAACCATTTTAATATTGGCTTAAATAAATTCTGATCACAAAATCCGAGGCAAACGAAAACAGATGTAAAAAGAAAACATGCAAAAAGGGAGAAACGCCACGTAACATAACGCTGCCTTTTCCTTTCCTTGAAAGTAGTAGGAGTCAGAAAGGACTTCTCGCGAGCTGAAAAATTATATTTCCGCCTAATCCCTGGCAAATCCTGAGGGCCTGGGGAGTGGGCCATAACACTGCCATAAAGAAGGAGGTGAGGAACTTAATTCTCTGGGCCAGATCTGCGTGTCATCTGTTGTGGAATGTCGCGGGTCGGATGACAACGAATTCTTCTTGGAGAACTTTAGCCTACTTGACGAAGCTTGAATAATTTTCGTCTGTCTTAGGAATGCATATATAAATATATACATATCTATACATACACATATATATATATATATATATATATATATATATATATATATATATATATATATATATATATATATATATATATATATATATATATATATATATATATATATATATATATATATATATATATATATATATATATATATTATATTATTTATTTATTTATTTATTGATCTATAAACGTATGTATGTACAGTACAGTGTGACAACTTGCAAAATTATTCTGTGCATTAATACAAATAATAACAGGTCCTCATTCAAACAGGGTGGTATGTAATACAAAGTTTCTCTTTAATTACAAGCTTTTAAGGACTTTTCTATTCCCATAATCTGGTAAGCGTTATAAATAAAGATATATATATATATATATATATATGGAATCTACTGGTCACTTTTATGTGACACATTATGTCAATTCTACCAGACACATATGCCCTCTTAACTCTTAACTTCTCAGAATTCTTCGCGCTTTTTTGGATATGCTTGTAACTACGAAGCCGAAAATATCCAGACGGAAGAAATTGAAGAGCCTGTGAATAGCGGTCGCGAGAATCGAACCCGCGTTACCATATTCACAAGGAGGTCACGTTGCCGACCTGGCTACGAGAAGGATAAAAGTCTATCGCCTCTCGTACATACATATACCTGTCGTTTTCAGATATATTTTGTTAGAGCTGGAATAGACCCATCCTCACCATCGTAGCCAAGTGGGCAATCGTTTTTATTGCTTTTTGGGCTGAAATATATTCGAGAAGTTAAGAGGGCATTGTGGCTATTAGAATTACATATGTGTCTGGTAAAAGTGACCAGTAGATTCTACATATATATTTCAGCCCAAAAAGCAATAAAAACGATTGCCCACTTGGCTACGATGGTGAGGATGGGTCTATTCCAGCTCTAACAAAATATATCTGAAAACGACAGGTATATGTATGTACGAGAGGCGATAGACTTTATCCTTCTCGTAGCCAGGTCGACAACGTGACCTCCTTGTGAATATGGTAACGCGGGTTCGATTCTCGCGACCGCTATTCACAGGCTCTTCAATTTCTTCCGTCTGGATATTTTCGGCTTCGTAGTTACAAGCATATCCAAAAAGCGCGAAGAATTGAGAAGTTAAGAGGGCATTGTGGCTATTAGAATTACACACATATATATATATATATATATATATATATATATATATATATATATATATATATATATATATATATATATATATATATATATATATATATATATATATATATATATATATATATATATATACATATATATATATATATATATATATATATATATATATATATACTGTATATATATATATATATATATATATATATATATATATATATATATATATATATATATATATATAATATATATATAGATAGATAGATAGATATAGACATGAGCAGGACTCATTTTTGAATAATAATAATAATAGTTATAGCAATAATAATAATAACCCATAAAAATCTCAAAATGGCATAAGTCATTAAAATGGTGAAGAACTCCACAGTGGTGAAGATGTAAATATATATTTTAGAAATATAATGCAAATAATAATTATAAAGAAATATCATCATTGGCAGATCACAAATCTTCAAAAAAGAAAGGAAAATGCCATTTCTTTCATTGGCTTCTTGTTAACCGATGCTTTCGCCGTCAATATCGGTCTTTATTGGCTCTCAGTCATTTGAACATTTTATTTTGGAGTCGTAAATCCTTTCTCATGAAGATTTCTGTGCTGGAGCTTGTGCAAAAACACTGACAGGGAGAGAGAGAGAGAGAGAGAGAGAGAGAGAGAGAGAGAGAGAGAGAGAGAGAGAGAGAGAGTTAATTGCTACTCCTAATCCTAATTCTTTCAGTACTACCATGGATAGAGATTATGTAAAAACACGAAAGTGCGTCAATGCATGAGCATGAGAGAGAGAGAGAGAGAGAGAGAGAGAGAGAGAGAGAGAGAGAGAGAGAGAGAGAGAGAGAGAATAAACCATAATCTTCCTAAGAAATTTCTTTTCGTAAATTATGATAGTGATCAGGTTAAGTGAATAACGTTATATCAAAATGGAAATAAGTTAACGGCAATTTCACTTTCACACAGTGCAGTAAAGAAATTTAAAAGAAAGCACAATTTGGCTCTAATTATTATTAAATCCATTTCAAAAGCCATAGCGCTTTCGTGAGGGCTATAATGACTTTACTATAAAGAAAATTAGGTGCACTACATAAGATCAGTGTGTGTGAATATTTTTGCTTCATTATCACCTGTATATTTGGGACTGGAGAAGGATATAAACAGCCAACTTCAAGTCAGTCTATCCCATCTTACATGAATAAATATTATAACCTATGTCATTTTAAACCAACAAACGAATACATATAAACATTTTTACAAATACCTTTGCATACGATAATATTCATCTAAGCACAAGAAACCTGACAAATTAACATACGTACAGAGACTCACCTTCCTCAGTGAAAGGACAGGTTTGCAAAAGTTCATCTGAGAAATATGCTGTTTTAGGGATTAATTTCATGCAGTCTCTGGGCCTTTGCTCAGGGAGTTCCGAAACTTTGGAAAATTTATGCTCTGGATCATTTTGAATCAGGCCATACACGCTCATTAAACACTCTTAAACACTCTTAATTTCTTATTGTTCTCAACTGCGACTGCAAGTATTTCTCTTCTCGAGTGTCAGTTAAAGTACAAAAAATTATTCATATTCTGGGATTAGCTTTTCATAAAGGTAAAAAAGACAAAGCTAGTTTAATATGATGTTTTAAGAAATAAAAAACTAAAACGGTTTTGCAGAGAGTCCATATTAACAACTGCTAGAATCCTTCGAAAATAAATCGAATTCTTTTATATGAATAATATATCTTACGCCTTTTTCGCTGAAATTTCTAGTTTATTCGAAAATGACTTACAGAAATATATCATCATGAAGCTTTAATATTTCCACTTGGTTTAATACGAAGGCACTGTTACGCACACCAACCGCCTATTTACACACGCACTCACACACACACACAAGACAGATCTCGAAGAAAGATGAAAATAATAAATGTACAAACTAGAAAATCGACACTCTTCTCTATAGGGTGAAGCAAAAAACTTGCGCTAAGTGAGAATGTTCTCGAAATGAAGAAATAGCGCAGTAATTGGTTTCAGAAAACGAATGTCACTGAAAGAAAATATATATATATATATATATATATATATATATATATATATATATATGTATATATATATATATAATGATTTTTTCTTCCTAACATCTAAATAAAGAAAAAAAAACACTGTCCATAACGTTGCCTTAGGTAATTGCTGGAGAAAAAATGTGCACATGTACTTAGGTTCAGAAATTGAGCTTTAATTTCAGATTTCCGTGGCTCGGGAAGTTACTTCATCACAGAGCGTTGTGCAATAGTAATTGTGAACATCTTAAGCCTTTTATAAGTTTGTATATATATATATATATATATATATATATATATATATATATATATATATATACACACATACACATATATATATATATACATATTACACATTAATATTATTACACACACATATATATATATATATATATATATATATATATATATATATATATATATATATATATATATATATATATATATATATACATGTATGTGTGTGTGTCGTGAGTGGATCTTAAAACTCCTCTTATTTGTGTATTTTATTTCCAAGTTCGTTGTGAAGGAGAAACGTGCAGTAAATTGAGGTCCAACGGAAAAGGTGTCAAAGAATGACATTGTTTACAAAAACCCGAAGAGAGGTCATAACCATCTAAATACCTAATAGGGCAACGTATAACTTCATTAGGCATCCAGCATAGTTTGCAATGTACACAAATACACACACAACAAAAATGACGCAATAAAACTGATAACTGAGTTTGTGTTCCCAGTTTTGCCGAGGAGAAAGACAAGTAAAAGCCTGAGGATATAAAGACTGTTCTGTAAAGATAGTTGGCAAGAAATAAGTAAGTAAATAACAAATAAAATGAAATAGACGTAGGGAACAAAGAAGGACGACAAAGATTTCTTTTGCTGCCTTTTAGGTCTTTAAAGGAAATGCGATGCCACCAAGGAAATTGAGTTTTATAGGTTTCGGAAACTGGTGATTTATAGCCCTGCTGTTTATAGAGCTCTGGTAAATGGGTCCATATTTGTCTTATTAAATTATAAAGATTAGGCAGCTATTTTCCTCTCTCGTAATGTATGGGGTGAGAATCTGTTAGTTCTGCTCTCTCTCTCTCTCTCTCTCTCTCTCTCTCTCTCTCTCTCTCTCTATATATATATATATATATATATATATATATATATATATATATATATATATATATATATATATATATATATATATATATATATATATATATATATATATATAGATAGACTTATCGTATGCAAGACCATTACGAATGAGGACACTTATACCTATGTGTATTTAATCATACTCATACACATGCATGCTTGACAATGACACATTGATCGAACGAAACTGAGAAAGCACTCGGTTTAAGACCTATTCGTGTTTATCACACATACGCATTTTGTATGCTTCAAATGACTTGCATAGCTCCATTAATTAGGAGCACTGAAAGCAAAGCCCTGTGGGTGGTGCGCGCATTAATTAAGGCACAATTGAAGCCGCGACGACTTGCATTGGTGTCATGAGAAGCAGATTCTGCCACGCACAAGTAAGAAATATATTCTGCTAAGAAATGATTTATTATCGAAGTTTTAAGTAATAATGTTGGTATGTTAACATCTTTCTCGAGTTGGAATCAATTTTGATTTAGCTTAGAATTAGGAAATGATTTGTTACAAGAATCTTCAGGTACGTTTTGTGAATTGTATTTCTAAATGTCATTTTAGAACATCGAGAAAATTGTTGTTATCCTTCAAGGTATTAATATTTTTAAAGATTAAGTTATATACCTTTCCGGGACTAGAAAAGATACTTTAGTTTCTCTCTTAAAGCTGAAGTTATATAATTTTCTATCAATTAAGAAGATACTTCAATATTTCTTGTAATTATTTTCTTTAAGCTCTTCCGGTTGTTTAGCGAATATTTCCCATGAAATTGAAAATAGAATTTGTGCAATGGGTTAAGTGATTTTATTTTCTAAATTTCGAGCTAATTTTAACTTTACGAACAACTGTACTATCTTTTAAAATGCACATGATTTGTAGCTTTTGGATCATTACATTAAACTAGATATGTTTCTGGAGCTACTGCTGTAATTAGACTGAAAATAGCACTGATAATTAACTGAAGAATGAGACTTGATATGAACATTCCATTCATTATAAGGGGCAGATAATTAGCGATGTCTTTCCCTCCAAAAGACAATTTTTTTCAAAATGGCTTCCATCCACTTGGCCTCTGCTGTGGACATTAACGTAACAACGTCAGATGAGATCGGATTTTATAATTTCTCAAGTCCATTTTATTTTCTACATTTCACGATGGCGTCCTTATTAATCTATTGACACTATCGTTCTGCGAAAAATTAAGCAGAAGATGAAAACCAATAAATGAAATCAAAGTATATTAAGTTTATGCATTTTACATTTACAATGAGGGCTTCCGTTTAGTTCCCGGAAATAAACAAAAACTATCAATGCTTCATAAACGACAATGTTTTCGAAGAATATAATGACAGTAAAGACCCAAAACTCATTTCCAATATAAATGGAAATCAGTCAGAAGACTACCAAAATAACAGACCTCATTTGACACCTCTGGGAAAACCTCCAACTGCTGACTATTGACTATTGCACAGATCCTAAATGAAAGTATTTTCATATCTCATGAATACACGATGAAAGGAATGAGAGTAATGAAAATCTTGTGATAAAAAAACTTTTCCCAAATACTGTTTGTATAAAAATTAAATAAAAGGTATTTTTAATGTGTGTTTTTTTATATTTGAACGTCTTTCATTTTAGTTTTTTTAGGAATGATTAAAATAAAAAACGGGTTTCCTACTTTATTGTCTTTCAAGTGTTGAATGAGAAAAATTCTGCCCCATCAGATTTTTTTATTCAGTGCAGCATTTTTTAGTTACTTCATTTCAAATGAGGATTTTTTAAGAATGCTCACAGTCAGAAATGGGTTTTGAATGCACTCAGAAACATCCTGCCACATAAATTTTTTTTTTTTTTATCTTGGCCACATTTGTACGTTACTTCCCATAAGCCACATCCGCTTTATTATTATTATTATTATTATTATTATTATTATTATTATTATTATTATTATTATTATTATTATTATTATTATTATTATTATTATTATTATTATTCAGAAGATGAAACCTATTCATAGGGAACTAGCCCACAGGGGTGATTGACTTAAATTTAGGCTCCCAAAGAGTTTTGTGTTCATTATTATTATTATTATTATTATTATTATTATTATTATTATTATTATTATTATTATTATTATTATTATTATTATTATTATTATTATTATTATTATTCAGAAGATGAACCCTATTCATATAGAACAAGCCCACAGGGGCCACTGAATTGAAATTGAAAACTTCCAAAAAATAGCAGGAAAAGCTTCCATGTAAGTTCCTGATTGTATTTGGCTAAAGAGGTGGGTGAAAGCAAAATTAACTTACAAGAAGTTGCTTAAATCTTCAGAAGTCCTTTCTCTAGCAATATCTATCTTTATCTAAACGTAAGGTTTTGTAATAAGCTGATTTACAAGTCAAAAAAACTATGGAATATAAGTTTTCATTTAGAGCAAAGAGCATATATTGATAAATTTGGGTGGTATTGCTAATTTAACACTTGATAATTAACACTAAAATCTTACAGAATGGAATGGCATATAGAATTTAGGCCAAAGACCAAGCGCTGGGACCTATGATGAGGTCAGTCTTAGTTGAAAGGGAAACTGAAAGTAAAATGGTTTAACGGTGTAACAGGAGGAGGGTGGAAAGTAAGATTGAAGAAAGAGAATATGAATGTGGGTACAATAAAGGGAATGAAAGGGGTTGTAAATAGGGGCCGAAGGGATGCTGCAGAGAATAAGTAATACCTACAGTGTGACCACATTAGGTGCACAAACGGCATTAGCCCCCACACCCTCCCACCCCCCAAAACCCACCACCTGCTGAGCTGAAATCTTACTGGTGTTGTTTCCAGTACCTACGTCTTTGGAAAATAAACGATCGTAGATTTCAACAAATGTAGATTTAGAATTCCGGAAATTTGAAAAATGAATTTCATGTTTAATACAGAACTACGGAAATGAAGTAGGATTTTGTTCATGATCCTAAAGCAACGGAAATAAAATAAAAAAAGACCGTAGACTTAACAACATCAATCGTAAATATAACCGTTATTGGAGTCACTTGCATTTCCTTCGAATTTGATCTTGTTTAAATGTAAATTCTTTTGTTCTCTTTTAGATAGGCCGACACACAGATACACACGCACACACTCATATATATATATATATATATATATATATATATATATATATATATATATATATATATATATATATATATATACATATGTACATGTATATATATGAAAGGATTCGCTCAGGATGAATTACGAATAACGTGTCATCATGTTATTACGATTGCAAAGGTATATATAATTATACATAACCCAAAAACCGAGATAGAAAAGAAGGCCAAAGGGCACTTCTTTCTAATAAAAAAAACTTTACCTGTAACTAAAAGAAAAAAATTCTGTTCTTTGGCTAAGGATTACATTCGAACATCATTTCAAAACACTGATATTACTATTACTACATACAGCCATGTAATTACCCGTCACACATTACTACAGGTGAAAAAATAAGAGACGGATGTATGTCCTAACTGGCTTCGACATTTTACCAAGTCATCGACGAAGGACTGACACATAGTGTTAGAAATTACAATAAATATAGGAAAGACAACATACGCAACCGTTCGAGACTACGGATCCACCACTGACAGGTGTCAAGGGGGAGTGGCTTCAAAACTCCTTAGGGCTAGTAGCAGGAATGAAAGAGACAATATGGACAATCACACAGATACATGTAAGTAGCCTACCACCTTATGCCAAACCTTTTTAAGTCACCTATAAGAAGCCTCAACATTTGACAAAAATTCCTGAAATTAAATGACATCTACATAACTTATTATCCAAGCGAATTACTTTGAAGTAATATATCTTCAGCCATTTGCAGATCCCTGTATCAACACTAAACCTTAATGCAAAGGACTTCATGAAAGCATTTTGTACAATTCCTTTAAGCTCAGGTCCCATAAATGGAAATATACCTTTGACCTAAAACGTTCAGAATCTGACAGTGTGGAAGCACACTGTCAATTAACTCTTATTTTCCAGCTTTGGCCTTTCGTATTTGTGATATTTCTGGGGGTAAGATTTTTCTTTTAATTCTGCTTTAAGCCTTTACGCACATGATAAAAGTTATTTAAAAAAAAAGGACACTTTCCTTTCAGCGATTTCTGAATTTTGGGTGTAAGTGATGTCATTGTCAATATATCTATATTTTGATAATTATTGGAAATAGAATGAATGACAATGGTGAGAGAGAGAGAGAGAGAGAGAGAGAAGATTTATCCTGTCACTGATTCCAATCATAAAATAAAAGCATGGAACAGGAAAGAAAAACAAGGAGGAAATTGCTTGCTTTAATACAGGAAATTGTCGACTAGAAGATCAACTAATACTATAATATATATGCATATCTATATATATATATATATATATATATATATATATATATATATATATATATATATATATATATATATATATATATATATATATATATATATATATTATATATATATATATATAATATATAATATAAATATTTGCATATATTAAAAATTTTATTTAATTTTCAATAATTTTATATTTCAGATACACTTTAAAAGGATATATTTTGAGTTTGTTACCTAAGCTGATATACTTAATCATATCTTAAGAGAAAATTCGACTTCAAATCAATCATTGCCTTGAGAAATAAGGATAATGTTCATCAGATCCTTGATTTTATGATAAGGATACCACTCAAATCCTTTGATATTGAACTATATAAGTAATAGTTTATTGACTGAACTTGGTAATATCAGGAAATACATTTCCTTAATGTTAAAATGTATTTTATATAAACAGCTCAAATAAATAATATGGGTTTTAAAATTCCATCGGCTAAAGATTTTCTATCTTATCCTGAGCTATAATTTCCAACTTATCTTGAACTATAAACGTGCAAACGATTAATGTTTCTTATAAAAGTTCAAAAGCCTACTTCCTGGACATTCTTCTGAAAAGAAATATGTCTGCTTAACTTTTCACCTCGGTAAGGGGCCACATTTTTCACGCTGGGAGCTGCCAATTTCTTTAACAGCGTTCCTTCGCTTATAGAATCTCCTTTTTCCAAGTCGAATTTATGTCCCTGGAAATTCTTGGTTTATGTGGAGGTCGTTTCTCTTCTCTGCTGACGATTTACATCCCATGAAGTCGTAAAGAATGAGCCTACTACAGGTGTCTTTTATTCGCGAATCGAAATCGAAATAGCGAGATGTTTCGTTGGGAAACAAAGTGTTTCAGATATTCCGTAACTGGTGTTTGTGTGACGATTTAATGATTTGTTAGTTATTTCATCTGGTTTGTTTTCATTTACCATTTCACGTTAACGATGTATATAATTTTTAAACTTTCTATTAAAATGCTTGAGCTTTTGTTGTTTTTGTTACCAAACGTCATTCTGAAGAACTGATCATAATGAATTTTGTTGTAGGGATTGTCTGTTTCATTATAATTTTATTTACCTAATAGTCGAGAATGAATTAGTCAGTTATTTGTTTTTAAATTATAAGGACTGGGCACGGTAATCTATTATGCAAAATGTATTATGGAAGGCAACATCTTCATATTGTTGTTAATCTTTAATATAGTAAAGACAAGATAATATAAAAACTTCAAAAAGTATGGTGTGATATATATGTGTGTGTGTGTATGTATATGTACATATATATATATATATATATATATATATATATATATATATATATATATATATATATATATGTATATATATATATTTGTACTCCTTACTATCAGCCCATAAGTAAGAGTTGTCACATTCAAACGAAAATATCTAACAACAGCAACTGCCACAGAAGTGACAATACAAAAAACACACGTTAAAAAATTATCATTAAAGTCATCCTTCTTACATTACTAAATAGTCCCTGCTATGAGAACCTTGGGCGATACAGATGATGCAATCACGACCTTCAGTCTTTTCGGACAATCAGTTATCTTCAATGTGGTGGTGAATCATTTGTAAAGAGAAGAGAGAGAGAGAGAGAGAGAGAGAGAGAGAGAGAGAGAGAGAGAGAGAGAGAGAGAGAGAGAAGTTATTAAATGCAACTGATCGATGAAACTGAAAATTTCTGTTACACAACAGTTACTTCAAGATTTATAACTCAATTATATATCGTGCAGAGATATGTATAAAATATGAATAAATAACCACAGAATACAAAACATTGTCTTCTCTCTCTCTCTCTCTCTCTCTCTCTCTCTCTCTCTCTCTCTCTCTCTCTCTCACTAACAAACTTCCAGAGGTTGCTATACGTACACACAACCCAGGGTCTGGTATGAAGA
>NC_089743.1:37686476-37723976 GCF_040412425.1 Macrobrachium rosenbergii
CCTCAAAACAAAACATTTTCTTATGAACGTGATGAAATATCCCTGTTTACCGCTTCCCTCATTTTCAAAGTTTAGAAAATTCAGGCAGACTGGTGTCTATTAAACCTATGCGTTTGATCAATTTATTAACTAACTGCTACTACTGTTTACTTTAGAATAAATAAATTTATTGTTATTCCAAGTAGCTATATTTCCACGCATCGTATCACAAGCTGACGGCTTATGTGTCAGATGAAACACTGATCGTATACGCTTTCTAAGCTTTCTATATTTACAATGACTTTAAGACAAGAGGTTTTGCTTTCGTTAAGATATAAAATCCTGTTTTCAGACAGTTTCATCGGAACATAACAACAACAGAAGCAGTATGTATAGCAACAAGCAAACCACGTTTAAATATCCAGGTGGGAGGGCACAGAGCTTTGCCATCTCACCACCCAAGAAGCAGGATTCGCGGTCAAATGGAGCCACGCCCAAACACTGCAAACGAAGAAATCAATAATCTTATTGGGAATATAAGACGCAGAAATAGAATGTAAAACCAATATAGCAATGCAGTCACACCATGTTATTATGGAAATATTAAGTGTATGTAAAGAGAGGGAAGTCGAGAGAGCGAGAAAAGATAATTAGTCACCCAATTTATATCTAACCGTGATACATTTTTTTTTATCTAACCGTGATACATGAAAAAATGGTAAACTCAAACAACATTATGCAGTATAAAACTAAATACAAACTGAATACAACATCTGCTACAATTTTATCCTTCAGTAAACTCAAAAACGACCAAAGCCCAAAGTCCTTCGAGCGAAGAAACCGTCCACAAAACAAGAAAAAGCGAGAAGAGAGAAATTTCAGGTACAATTCGGGGCTGAAATTACCTGGGACGCGAAAAAGAACTGGAATGTAATAACATAAGACACAGCTATTGGTTTCTTTGTCGACCTCCTTCTCTCTCAGGTCTCGAGAACGTTTGAACGAACGCTTTTGACTCTGGGGAAGCCTTGGGGAGAGAGGGAGAGAGAGAGAGAGAGAGAGAGAGAGAGAGAGAGAGAGAGAGAGAGAGAGTTGGAAAGACAGGAGAGCGAGTGCAGGAACACTCGAAAAGACGAAATCAAAATCATAATCCAGCAGGCAAGGAAAAGACACACTTTCAACAATTGTTTTGCGAGAGAGAGAGAGAGAGAGAGAGAGAGAGAGAGAGAGAGAGAGAGAGAGAGAGAGAGAGAGAGAGAGAGAGTTGGAAAGACTGGATGCAGGAATAGCCGAATATGCATTCTTAAAAGAGTGTTTCAATACGCACAGAAAAGATTTATACTTTTAACAATCGTTTTGGGAGAGAGAGAGAGAGAGAGATGGAAAACAGGGTGCAGGATTAGATGAATACAGGAGCTTAAAAGAGTGCTTAGGTATAGAAAAAGTTAGAAAAGTTAGAGAGAGAGAGAGAGAGAGAGAGAGAGAGAGAGAGAGAGAGAGAGAGAGAGAGAGTGTTGGAAAGACTTGGAGAAGGAATAGCCGAATATACAATCTTCAAAGAGTGCTTCAGTACACAAAGAAGAGATATTATTTAACAAGAGGTTTGCAGAAAGCTGTAAAGATAATTACTCAGTAAATTCAATTTTAATGTCATCCTACTTGAAGCCAATGAAACTAAGGGAATTTAAACTAAGAGAATAACAGTGAAAATTATAATGAATGATTGCAGGGTATGAATAAGAGTGGATCTAAAATTAAAGGATCATACTGAATAGGTCTTTGTCTGAATGTCTTGAATAAGAAAGTATAAACACTTTTTATTTATCTTTAATCTTTACAAATACGAAAGTAATCGTTGTATGTTGTATGATAATCAGTTTCTTACACTTTTATATATCCATTTTATACTCGTATTTCTTTTCTCTAGGTGTCTAAAATATTCACATTTTTCTTAATGAATCTTCCTTCTACGCTAAGATTATTTCTAACATGTGTAAGGACTTAAGAAATGCAAGTATGAAAATGAAATCCACTGGCTATTCACATTGAGTAAATGCTCAGCTACACAAGAAGACAAACAAACAGACAGACATCCGTAAAGGGAACAGAAACCCAAATGAACTGCAATTTGTATCTGTGAAGGCATAATACCGCCCCAGAGTTTGCATATCAAACGAGCCTCTGCAGTACCCTGCGAATGGGTTTCGTGGGACAAGCATAATCGAAGAGTATTAGTGAATGCACAGTTGTAAGGATAAATATTTTGAAGTAATATTTTTGAAAATAGTAGTCTTAAGGTACTTTTGATAACTACTTCTTTGTCTCTTTCTTTTTTCTTTCTTATGTACAGAGTCAAGATTCTTAGGCCGAAATTTTTTGTTATCAGTAATATGTTCATATTTTATGGTTAAGGGAATATGGAAAAGAACGTATTAAGAAAATAGTACTGTATGACCAGCGTACATTTACGATCAAATAAACATCTTTTATTTCCTTATAAGAAAATCAATAACGTTGACAGTATAATACAAATTTCAATAACTGGCTGAGCGGTTTAACAACAGATCGCATTTGACACAAACACACACACACACACACACACATATATATATATATATTATATGTATGTATGTATGTATGTATATATATATATATATATATATATATATATATATATATATATATATATATATATATATATATATATATATATATATATATATATATTGAATTAGTTACTTAAGCAGCCAAACATTCGTAAACAAGTACAGAGCTTGACTAAGATACAGGACCCTAGAAGCGAAAATATAAAATAAGTACTTCTTAACTTACACCTTTTACATGACGTGGGATGGAAGAATTATTATCCTTTCAAAATCACGCAGTGAGAAGGGAGTCAAAGAAAGAAGAATTCCTATTTCCTTTCGCTCTTCAGCTTTTTTTTAACATAAAATATGAACCAGTTTTGGACCTTTTAATATAGGGACCAACCTCCTTTGCTATGCAAATCATTCGTCTGAAATGGAGCGCTTTTCGAGTTCGGCGTTGTGGCCAGAATTGGTGGTTCCTGGAGGTCCTGAGACATCTGATCTAAAAGAAGGAGACCCTCAATTTATCATTTTCTTTGTTCAGTGTTTTCTACATCTGTGAATGTCAAAGGCTGCTCATTTCCACTGAATATTTTTTGCGTTCATAAACCTTGACTGGTTTTTGAACGATTTATGAAAATTGTATAGTTTAGTGATCACCCACAGGGGAGGTCTAAATATCTGTTGCACATGTCACTGTTTCCTTATCTGTTACATCTCTTATATCTTTTGATATTTTTCGTTATCTCTTCAAGACGAGGTGGCCGAGTGGTTAAGGCGTTGGACTGCTAATCCAATAGGGTCTCCCTGCGTGGGTTCGAATCCCATCCCCGTCGAAGGATACCTTTTCTGAATGAATATCACTCGTTCCCCAAATCATTGCATACATAAAATGATGTGTTTGGGTTTCCTAGAAAAACCTGCAAGCATTTGTTGACTTGAGAAGTGAATAAAGAAGTAATTAAGTACCTGTTTGTTACTCGACTGTTACGGGCCGTAGCTCGATTAATAGGAGAGAGGAAGAGAGACAGGGAAGTCTATAAATAGACGTTAGTTATCAGGACATCGTCAAAATGTATAATTTATAGGATCGCAGATGGCTGGCCCTGGACGAAGCAATCCTCATTTCACGATGATGAAATGCAATCTCTCTCTCTCTCTCTCTCTCTCTCTCTCTCTCTCTCTCTCTCTCTCTCCCTTTTCCAAAGGCTGCGATATGGCAGGAATATTAAATGGAATCTATTCATAAGATATCCTCTCACTCTCTCTCTCCAAAATAACAGCGAGACTAACCTTACCTAATCGATCACAAAGAAAATATCCAACAGTAATATTACGCAGCCTCCAGGATGTAGTAGAAAATTCTATAAATATGGGATAAGCTGGAATTTTCCAGACTTGAGGAAGAATCCAGTTTGCAAGTCCATAAACAGGTTGGAAGGAGCTGCTCCTACTTGGAACGTCATATTCCAGACGATGGTAATTTACAGTAGGGGTACTGGATAAAATTGGGAATTATTTTGAGTATGGTATTTCGTGCACCTGTCGTATGGGAAGTTTCAGTTATAAGATGGAAATTTGGTATCATAAGTTAAATATACCTCATTAATTAGAGCTTCAGACTGATGATTATACGCTAATTAAATCCCACTCTCACCAGATTTGGTAATAATAAGATTAATTCAAATCTTGTTTGATAAATATTTACATGTACTTTAGCTATAATAATTGAATTTAGAGAGAGAGAGAGAGAGAGAGAGAGAGAGAGAGAGAGAGAGAGAGAGAGAATCTTTAGATGTGAATTATCATTACTCCATCAAGGAGGTATACCATCAAAACGGGAGGACCTCGACGAGATAATTCTAGCTTCACTGGATCGAAACCATTCATAAGATATTCATAAGAAAAGATCTCTCTCTCTCTCTCTCTCTCTCTCTCTCTCTCTCTCTCTCTCCAAAAGGATCGAGGCCTCAGCTTTACGATTATTGTATGTTCAAAGCACACCGAAGGATCTGCTGATATATGGGACATAGATTTCCTTCTCTTTATATTATTCAAATACTACCATATAATAAAGTATATGTTTCAGATGGGAATTATTTTCAGTGTAGCCATAATTACATATAATTTAAAAAGTAAGATAGAGAAGAAGCACATGAAGAAAATATGGATGAAGCTTTGTAATGAATATCAAATTCAGAATCCATAAGTGGTGTCTTGAGCATTAAATGGTGGAATCGTAGCATTGTCTTGAAAACACTACAAGTATAAATGTACATTTAGTGGGGAGGGAGATTGGGGAATTAATGGAAGGAATACCTTTTTTCCTTTCTTTCTTTAAATCTTCAGCTGAAACCCTAATGAACAGTCAGCAGACTATAAACCCAAAAGGGCTCCAAAGAGAAATCAGTCTGCAGAGTGATACAAGTTATAGGATATGTGATAAATAGATAACTATGAGGGAATAGAAGATAACTGTTGGGTACAGAGAGAAAAAAAAATGAATAATTACAACTGTTGACACCAAAGAGAAAGAATAAGAAGAAGAATACCAGAGTGACAAGTTTAGAATTTTCTTGTGGTTACCCAATCTACTAGTGAAAATGGTCAAACTCCCTAAGAGTGCTAATCGAAAACTTTGATCAGCGAGAATTAGAAAGATAGTAATAAAGAGAGAGAGAGAGAGAGTGAGAGAGAGAGAGAGAGAGAGAGAGAGAGAGAGAGAGAGAGAGAGAGAGGGGGACGCTCTTCCAATTATACCGGACCCTTTGATAGCCAAGGTTCCGGCTTTTACACCAAAGGCTTCCACATCGAAGTCGGGGATTCCCCTTCATATGGCAGAGGAGGAGGAGGAGGAGGAGGAAGAGGAGGAGGAGGAAGAGGAAGAGGAAGAGGAAGAGGAAGAGGAGGAGGAGGAGGAGGAGGAGGAGGAGGAGGAGGAGGAGAAGAACATCTGTGCCCTGAGAATGGAATACCATAGAATGGTGCCATAAGCTAACTGGAAACCACAGGTATGGAAATGGTTTCACTTTTCTTTACGATGAAAAGGGCGCGTTTGCCCTCCGTCTTATTTTTGTTTATTAATTATCCGTAATGTTGAAAGAGATATCACTAATAATTTTCATGAATAAAAAAATATTGAAATTTATGTATAAAGAAAATATTAGACTCAGATAAATAAAAAAACATATTTATATGTACTCGCTGACACTTACATGAATAATATCCATTAATTCCTTAAAATTATATCCATTCTCTCTCTCTCTCTCTCTCTCTCTCTCTCTCTCTCTCTCTCTTCTGGTCACATTCACAGCTGTATGAATTATAGTCGTCACATTGTCTTCGTAAAGCCTCTAATCAATATTTTTTAGATACTTTATCCACTGGAATGTTTGGAATCATTAGATAGATTATCTTTCCTGTATAAAGTAGAAGTGAATTTACTACATAAGGTAATAAAGAATTACATCTAAAACCCTACAGTTCTTGAGTCATCAAAGCTTACTTAAAAAAAAAAAAAATTCTTTTGCTCAGGTCTCACAGCAGCGAGCGAAATGCCTTTTATTACCAAAGACATAGAGGTTTTCGTGCATAGAGACGACGTCATTAAGAGACTCATGGATCATGAAGGAAGGTAAGAAGAAGAAGAAGAAGAAGAAGAAGAAGAAGAAGAAGAAGAAGAAGAAGAAAGAGAGAGAGAGAGAGCGTTATGAAAAATCTAGGTTAACGGAGATGATTATAATAGTAACGGCGGGATTATATGGGGACTAGTCATTTCCAGCTAAAGTAAGAATATTTGAAATTTCTCTCTCTCTCTCTCTCTCTCTCTCTCTCTCTCTCTCTCTCTCCTCTCTCTCTCTCTCTCTCTCTCTCTCTCTCTCTCTCTCTTCTGTGTGTGTGTGTGTTAAAACAATACGTTGGTTAACCGCTCGATTATTTACCAAAATAAAATTATTGTGAAATTATTAGGTGTTATCACTAAAATACAGAAAAAAACTTGGTCTTTATGGTTTAATGAAAAAAACGATATAGTGAATTAGACTTACAGATCTAGTATTGTATCCCCCTCCCCCTTAGAAATCCCTTGACCACTCTGGTGTCAGCTGCTGAACCTCGACTTCTGTGAACCCCAGACAACCCCATCAAGTATTCATGACAAAACCTCTGGCGACACGGAATATATATTTCTGGAGTGGGGAAGGAAATTATGAATTCTACCACTGGAATTTTAAAACCCACACACACATATTCCCCAGACGATCATTTTGATGTTTTTTTTATGACATCTGTCTTTGTCTATCACTGCTTCTCCATAATTAAAGCGTTGCATCGGATTCTCGTGAAATGTCATGCTGTATTAGAACAAGCTTTTGGGGCGAAGTGTGAAAAGTGAAATTCTTCGTGTTTATTAAAATTAAATTTGTGTGGTGGAAAGGAATAGAGCTTTTTTTCATTTGTATTAAATCCTGAAAGTTCTTTCTTGGAAAAATGGAAGGATATTGACACAACGGACGGTCAGTGAATAGCAAGTTAATGATCGTCTCAAGAGCAATGATGATGATCTCTTTCAAAATATTTGTATTTATTTTTATTTTTATTTTAATAAACGTTTGACTGCCATCATCGTTTTCTTTATTTGCAGAATAATTTATATTTAAGATGATACTAATAATATTCAGGTTACAAATATTACGCAATACAAAAAGATAGTATTTCGAAATTCACCACTCAAGAGTATTATATTCTTATAAATAAATAAATATATATATATATATATATATATATATATATATATATATATATATATATATATATATATATATATATATATATATATATATATATATATATATATATATACGTACAGTATATATATATATATATATATATATATATATATATATATATATATATATATATATATATATATATATAATATATATATATATATATATATATATATATATATATATATATATATATATATATATATATATATATATATTTCTATGTGTATATATATATATATGCATATATACACATAGAAATATATATATATATATATATATATATATATATATATATATATATATTTTCTATGTGTATATATGCATATATATATATATATATATATATATATATATATATATATATATATATATCTATACATTATTATATTTATATTTAATTACAAGTGAATATAATTCTTGTACTCCCCAATACACGTTATATGCATACCACGTATCCTATAATTCTACAATACAAAGTTACAAACTCCCGTTGCTTTACAGAAAGACATTCACGGTTATGCAATGAAAGATATAAATGAATAACGTGTCGGAATCCACGCCAACGGAAACTGCACAGGTCATAAATTCCGGTCGTAAATTCCCGGAGTTTTTCATTAATTTTTTTTTTATGCGAGGAACGTCTAGCATTCGCTCAGCTTGTTTCCCTCAAGCATTCATGAATTCTAGATATGCTGGGTATTCTAGATATGGTGTAAATCTGGGTTTAAAGTTGCTTGTCCCAAAGATTTTGGGAACAGTCGAATATCACTGAAAATCAAATTTGTAACCTCTATAATTATTTCGTAAATTATTATACCAAATAAATATTTCAAATGGTAAAGCTTAGGTACGAATAATTCATATCTTGAATAATTCTACCAAGAATTATGAATATATGCGTTACCACCCTAAAGCAATCCCTTGCATTTCAATAATTTACTTATATTTTTATCTTTTCTGTTAACTGATCTTTCTGTATTTCCTATCACCTTCTGTTACCTCTTTCAAATGAACACTACATTCTTTGGAAGCTTCAATTTATAATAATAATAATAATAATAATAATAATAATAATAATAATAATAATTATAAGAAGAAGAAGAAGAAGAAGAAGAAGAAGAAGAAGAAGAAGAAGAAGAAGAAGAAATCGTTCCTACTCGGAGGATTGCTGGTAATATTAAGAAGAAATAAATCAAAAGATAAACTCAGAAAATGCTGGGTTATTAAGAAAACAAATTACATATAACATTTGTAATGAGCAGCTTAGGTCATTAACTTTGCTGATGTCAGAGGAAGAAGTTTTCTTCGTGAAGCCAATTTAAAGACATGAATTTTGCGTTGTTTATCTACTCTGGGGTTATTCCATGGATTATGATTTTTAAAATATAATCATTATAATCGTAAATAAGTCTATTAATTCTTTATGAGGATAACTGTCAAGTGTCTTTTTTTATATTTCAAATAATTTTTTAATCGATTATACATTTCATAGCAGAGATTTTAGCAGAGAAAGATCAGAACCGATCAGGAGGTATTGAAGGAAAATAACGATTCCACATTTATCATAGAAACATGAGAATTCACCGTCCTTACAAATAATTGGACAGTTCAAAGCGAAGATGGGTAATGAAATGCCTTCACTGAGCTGGAAAATGAACCTCCAAATTAATCCCGGTTAATTCCCCAAGAACCTGGCTGCGGCTAATTATCAAACCTCGAAGAAACCAAGAGAGATAAATCGGCCTCCTCTCTTTCTTGGAAAGATCCCTAATAGATGCGTAAGGGGGAACTGATACGAACTCCCCTCCACTTCTTCAATTTGGAAATGGGTCACAAAGTTTAAGAGCTTTTCATCCGCGATTTTTCCGATTAAATCTGACTCGCTATTTAACGTACGGTATGGAACCAAATGAAATATAATTCAGTATTGCTCTGGATTTTAGTATTTGCTTTTCTGTCAATATAAGGAGAGATAAATCAAATGAAGTTAATATAGAGAAGTAAACAGGTGAATTGTGATATTTTGGGCACATTAGCATCAAAGGTTAAAAAGAAGTAGTATACTTACAGAATAATGAGAACCCGACTTATAGACAGATCTCTATCTCTCTCTCTCTCTCTCTCTCTCTCTCTCTTTACATTTATACAGACAATTAATTAGAACGATAGATATGAGTCCATGTGTGTGTGTGTTTATGCACTCACTAAGACGACTGAACGAGCAGTTAAATAATAAGTCAAGTTCAAAAGCCAACGCGCTTATGACCTTTCGGTTGAGTTTTTTGGCAAATGAGATTCTTACCTTATTTTGAATATATGGGATCCCAATAATCCTTAAAAAGGTGAAGTTTGGAAAGGACACAGAAGTGAGGAGTAAAGAACAGTCATATGAATAAAGGAGAGAAATTTTACTGATAAATGAGAACCAAAGAGTATGACCTTATCACTGAAAGATCGAGGTATAAACTCATCACCAGAGAAGAGAGCAGGATTCTTAGAATTGCAAAAGCTTTTGAGATATTTAGTGGTTGAGGCCCAGAAATATCTTTCAGTTGGTGGCAAAATCACACGATTTCTTATGGCAAGAAATAGTTTTCCTTCTAAGAACAACGAAAGAGCTATTTAAAATAGATATAAAACAGGATGGAAAGTTAAAATTGACTCGTGAAAGGGTGATAGGTAGGAACAGTCGCATTAAATTATCAAAGGTGAGAAAACATAACACATAAGAAGATATAAGCCCATTTACCAAAGTGAAAACTTCCCAATTAAAGGAATACCTAAGGTAGGGTTCTGCTTACCAAAGCATCATTGTAATTGCCTTTGATTTCCATTAGTCTTTGATGCTATACAATGAAGACTCCGAATCAGTTAGGGAAAGGCAGGGAACAGTTTTCCTTAGGGGTCCTTCCACCTTTGTTCTTATAGTTGCACTAATCACTTGTGTTCCTCTCATAAATTTAGTCGGGAGTTTGTAGAATTGCAATGTACTATTGTGAGTAGATTTCCGCTACAAGAAAACTCCTCTCTCTCTCTCTCTCCAATACGTATGCAAGAACGTTCTTGCGAGTGGAATCTTAGACAATCTGGGAAGTTTGACGACAAAAATTAAGTATGCCTTAGTTTAACCAGACCAATGAGCTGATTAACAGCTCTCCTAGGGCTGGCCCGAAGGATTAGATTTATTATTTTACGTGACTATGAACCAATTGGTTACCTAGCAACGGGACCTACAGCTTATTGTGGAATCCGAACCACATTATAACGGGAAATGAATTTCTATCACCAGAAATAAGTTCCTCTAATTCTTCATTGGCCGGTCGGAGAATCGAACGCGGGACCAGCAGAGTGCTAGCTGAGAACGATACCCACTCCACCAATTAGGAACTCGTTTGACGACAAATTAGAAATGAAAGTGTAATTTACTTCGAAAATTGTGTTCTAAAATTGAGGGTTAAACAAAGGGATCTTAATATCTGCTTCTTGAATGGTCATGTGTGAGAGAGAGAGAGAGAGAGAGAGAGAGAGAGAGAGAGAGAGAGAGAGAGAGAGAGAGAGAGATTAAGCCTATTTCCATATTAACGTGCTGGTGTGACCCTTTTACTCTGAACTAAGACAAGAACAATAATTATCATATCAACCAGTTTGCTGTATCTAATATCTATCCCTAACAGAGTCTTAAAATTTAAGATTTAGTAGCCTAGGAGAGCAAATTCGTATTAATTAAAGAAAATCCGACATCAAACAGATTGGATTAGTCTCCTGTTCCCCAATCAAATCATTCGAATCTCCCTTATATTTCCTAGACCCTTGCATTAATCACTTCTGTAACACTCGTATAATTAGTACTCTACATAGCCATATTATATGATAACGGAATTTCACTGAAGGTTAATATCTCTCTCTCTCTCTCTCTCTCTCTCTCTCTCTCTCTCTCTCTCTCTCTCTCTCTCTCTCTCTGTTTTCTGCTGTGTATACCTAGAAGTTCTATATAAGACGGGTGTGGACCCTCCTCTGTACACCTTCCAGGAAAGGTATGGTGTCGACCAAGTAATGAAGGCAAAGTGATTGACAGAGGTTTTGAATGGGTAATATCCTTAAATATATTTTTCATGAATGTTAGCGAATTATTTCTTTTATAGGACCAAGGGAAATCGTGCTAGGTTTTGCTAGAGACCATGGAACTGTGGATTTGATTGAGAGATGAATGGAAATCTGGTTATACACACTAGTTTTTTTTCGGTTAGCTAGAGATGGATATTAGTTCTTTAAAGGGTTTGGAGAGAGAAGTCATTGTATTCCAAGATGGATGTGACGGTGTATGAGGACTGGAGGTGGATTAATTAAGTATATATTAATTCTAAAATAAATTTTGTTAACTGGTCAAGTAAAAAAAATTACGTAGGAGTTAGTAATATCTTAAGGTATGCCAAGATTCTCAGATAAAGCTACGGGGAAAAAAGACGAGTTATCATTTATAAGTTCTTAATATTACAATGCCTATGACCTTTGACAAAAGATTAGTGATTTTCCTTCAAAATGAAATACAGTATCCCTATGGCATTAATAACAGAAGCAGTTGTTTCCCAATTAGCTCAGTGGAAGTGACATTCTGATGACTATATTCCAATAAGCATTATTTCTATAAAAGCACTGGTATATTCAATTAGAAATCTATTCTTAACTCACTGATGTGATGTGATGTCATAAAAAATGTTTGGGAATTTTACTTAAAATGTAGAATGTCTATTCAGTGCTATCATACAAGCGACAGGGATCACCATTGTAACGAGTTGCATAAAACAAAGATATCTGAAATTCGAATCCAGTATATCATATTTAAAAAAAATTTAGATATCCAAATATTTTCAATGGAAAGGCAACGTTTCCGTTTTATACAGTGGAGATGTTTCATTTTTATGTGTTAAATAATTTTTTTTTTATGTACTAGTTCATCGAACTTGTAGCAGTTTATAGCAGCCCCAACTGCCTTGCCTGAGAGATCACTCACTGGAAAAAAACTGCACCCAATAACTCTACTTGCTGACATTTGCCAACAAACGTTTGTTTTTTTTATCGAACGTTCCCAAAAGGTTTCCCATAAAACAAAGCAATGTTTTAGCTAACTAGCTGCCTGCTGTTTATATTATAAAGTGCTTTGTTTCCTGAAAGAAAAAAGCAAACATGTGAAGGAATTTTATAAAGATGTTTTCCATCAATATTTATTAAAAAACTAAATTGTATAAAAAAATACCTGCCAAGTTCTGCAATACGCACACATACATACACACACACATACACATTCACACACACACACACACTCACACACACACACACTCTCTCTCTCTCTCTCTCTCTCTCTCTCTCTCTCTCTCTCTCTCTCTCTCTCTCTCTTTCTTAGTCTATAAGGCGTAATTGTCCCATTACATTACGAGTAAAAATTATACAGTTAATCTCTCTCTCTCTCTCTCTCTCTCTCTCTCTCTCTCTCTCTCTCTCTCTCTCTCTCTCTCTCTCTCTCTCTCTTTCTATGAGGTGTAATTGTCTCATAACGTTAGGAGTAAATATTATATAAAATCTTCAGCTCTATTAATTGTGAAAACACCAGAGAATTAGTGGCATATGTTTATATTTTCAGAAAGGACTTAAACATGTTTTATTGATTTGGAAAGATAAAATTGTGTTTTTTATGGGTGCTCTGATTTCTGCCTATTGCAAGAGACTCAAAAGAACTCTTGTAGCTCTTTACTTAGAGTTATGAAATATTTTTATCTGGAATAAGCGACAACAGGTAAATCAGAAATGACTACAGATGAGTAGGCAAGTACCAGAATTATAAAACAATCCTACAGAATTAACTAGACGTTAAAGCAAGTAATATATAATGTAAAAAGTAAATAATAAGATCCGGTTGAGATAGACCATGTACCAGGATTATAATCAATCCCACACAATTAACTAGAGGTTAAACTAACTAATATATAATGAAATAAGTGAATAATTAGCCTCCAGATGATGTAGACTATGTACCACAATTATAATCACTTCACAGAACTACCGGAAAGGTAATACATAATAAAATAGTAACTAAATACCATACAAAATGCCATACCAATATACAGACAGCAGTCCACAAGTTTCTGGAACACCAATCACGCGTTTTGAAATATGCAAGCTGAATTGAAACACTAATTAATCCTGGCTAAAGCAGGAGACATCTGACATTTTTGGCTACAAAAGAATGTCTAGAATGATTCTTCATTTATTACACTTGACATTTCATCCTGGCACGTGGAGAATTTTTGAGAATGTGAAGCCTATTATTCTCCCTAAAACTATAACAATGTTATTCCACTGATGAAATTTCAATCACGGATACTCAGTGTGTTGAAAATCCGAGAGAATTTTGAAAGATTTTTATTTAGAAAATTGTTCGAAAAATACCCATTTTAATATATATTTTTAATGGAAAATATTTCAAGGAATACCGATTTTAAATTACTTTTAGTCCAAGGTAAATCATGAATACTTAGCAAAAAAACGTCAATTTAATTAGAAATACTTTTATTAGGTAATTACTGCTAAATATCTTTTTTTTTGTTATTTTTCTGCATAAATGTCAATATTTCTGTCACGCAACAAACATCCACTGCATGTTTCTATCATCATAGAAGTTCTAAATTCCACCAGTCTTAATACCATCACCTGATTACAAGGATACACTTCATGAATATATATATATGTGTGTGTATATATATGTATGTATATATATATATATATATATATATATATATATATATATATATATATATATATATATATATATATATATTAACTTTATCACATACACAATTGTTCTGTGCGTTAGTAGAATTATTAAAAGGACCTCATTCAAACTGGATGGTATCTAATGGATACCATCCAGTTTGAATATATATATATATATATATATATATATATATATATATATATATATATATATATATATATATATATATATATATATATATATATATATTCGTGAACAGTGACTTCACATCAAAGCTTGCCATAACACAATTATCGAAACTTCTACTCCCTATCTCTTTAACAAAAGTAAACGTATATATATATATATATATATATATATATATATATATATATATATATATATATATATATATATATATATATATATATATACACAGTATATGAAGGTCTATTGAACAATTGATTTCAACCAGAACGTTTATGGGTCATTAGCTAAACATTTAATTTTCTCCGGACTGAAATTATAATGTGAATGTTTAGAGCTTTCATTAAAAAACCAGAATATTCGTGTTTATGATATTTTTACCCCTTGTTAACTCTGAGAACATTCAAATAATAGATTCACATTTAACAGCAGTAAAGCATATGAATGGTTTATTTATCTGTAATTAGCACCAATAAAATTTTAAGCAGCAAATAAACAACGAAAATTGCTGAACATTCTATAAACTATAATTTTGTTTTTCAGTTTACCAAAACGCATAAATTTCCCTTTTTCAGATTTTAGTTATGTAAGGTTAAGAACACTGGCTAACAAGATCATAAATTAAACAGTCCTGCAACATTATTTTTAGTTATTGCTAAGACTATCCTGTAAAATTCATGGAAAACTATGACTTTCCAATATTTTACGTGACTGCTTTTATTTTATGTTATTGAAAAGGATAAACATTATCTATTCTTTACGTAAAAAGAAGTCCAAAGGTGAAACTTGATCACAAACATAGCAAATAAAGGGGGAAATCTCGTGATCATGTCCTGCTACACTTTGTAATTATGAGAAGCAATCAACGGAATTGCGTCTCTGAATGCGAGTTCAGGCCTGAGCATCAAAAATTTTGCAGCGTTTTACGAATGAAATGAAATGAAATGAGAGAGAGAGAGAGAGAGAGAGAGAGAGAGAGAGAGAGAGAGAGAGAGAGAGAGAGAGAGAGAGAAATTCTAAAAAGAGTCTGATTGCATATAGTGATGCAACCGGTCGTGATATTTGGAAATTGAAATTTTTTTTGTAATATTATAACGCAAATTTGAGGGAAAAAAATGTTAAATTAGAAAGGGCACCCCATTACTTTTGGTAACTGTTGCAATCATTCTTAAGATATTAGCTCTTGTTGTCAGTATTTTGAGCAGTAAATCAAATTTTAAAATTCACAAAATGTATAGTGAATTACTCTGTCATATTTCAATGTATTTTATTTCGTAAGTTAACACTGATACCATATACTCATCAGGATAACTAAATTAAAATGATTTGTTTATTTGCAGTGAACTGACCTGATAGAGAGAGAGAGAGAGAGAGAGAGAGAGAGAGAGAGAGAGAGAGAGAGAGAGAGAGAGAGAGAGAGAGAGAGAGAGAATATTTGAATTAGATATAATGATGCTTGATTAAGTAAGCATTTAGCAATTAGCATATTAAATAAGAGACATTATTACTTTAGAAAGCTATGAAATCATTATCATTTGAACCATGGAAAACCCTGATTCATGTTGAATTTGAATGAATCCTTTTGATGAAACTGGAGAGAGAGAGAGAGAGAGAGAGAGAGAGAGAGAGAGAGAGAGAGAGAGAGAGAGAGAGAGAGAGAGAGAGAGAGAGAGATTGCTATAAAATTGTGCTTCTGATTTTTATAATCAATTCAAAATACTACTGGTCCTGTTTAAATTTACTGAAAATTGTCCAGATCATCTGGCACAAAAGAAAATAAAATACTATTTAGTGAAGCATTTCCCTGTTCTAGCAGTGATAGCCGTTTACGATGATGTGTACATAGGTACATTAATAATAATAATAATAATAATAATAATAATAATAATAATAATAATAATAATAATAATAATAATAATAATAATAATAATAATACCACAAATTAGGAATATATAAAATAGGGAAATAATTAGATACCCTAATCCAGACTATAATGATTGTATCTGGGGACATCAGGATGGAGTTTGGAATAGAAAAATGCGCCTTGGTCAACATACAAAAAGGCAAAGTAACAAGAACTGAAGGGATAAAGCTACCAGACAGGAATAGCATCAGACACTTAGATAAGACAGGATACAAATACCTGGGAATAATAGAAGGAGAGGATATAAAACACCAAGAGATGAAGGACACGATCAGGAAAGAATATATGCAGAGACTTCAGGCGATACTAGAGTCAAAATTCAACACCGGAAACATGACGAAAGCCATAAACACATGGGCAGTACCAGTAATCAGATACAGCACAGGATTAGTGGAGTGGAAGAATGCTGAACTCCGCAGCATACACCAGAAAACTAGAAAACACATGACAATACACAAAGCACTACACCCAAGGGCAAATACAGACAGACTATACATAACACGAAAGGAATGGGGGAGAGGGCTACTAAGCATACAGGACTGCGTCACCATCAAGAGCAGAGCACTGGGGCAATATCTGAAAACCAGCGAAGACGAGTGGCTAAGGAGTGCATGGGAAGAAGGAATGATAAGAGCAGAAGATCCAGAAATATACAGAAACAGGATAATGAAAAACAGAACAGAGGAATGGCACAACAAACCAATGCTCGGACAGTACATGAGACGGACAAAAGAACTGGCCAGCGATGAAATATGGCAATGGGTACAGAGGGGAGAACTCAAGAAGGAAACAGAAGGAATGCTAACAGGGGCACAAGATCAACCCCTAAGAACCAGATACTGCATGTTCAAAAAACAATAGATGGAAATAATACCTCACCCATTTGCAGGAAGTGCAATATGAAAGACGAGACCATAAACCACATAGCAAACGAATGTCCGGAGCTTTTACAAAACCAGTACAAAAAGAGGCATGATTCAGTAGCAAAAGCCCTCCACTGGAGCCTGTGCAAGAAACACCAGCTAGCTTGCAGTAAAAGTGGTGCGAACACCAACCTGAGTTAGTGATAGAAAGCGATCAGGCAAAGATCCCCTGGGACTATGGTATCAGAACAGATAGGGTGATACGTGCCAATAGACCACACGTGACGTTGATTGACAAAATCAAAAAGAAAGTATCACTCATTGATGTGGCAATACCATAGGACACCAGAGTAGATGAGAAAGAAAGGGGAAAAATTGATAAGTATCAAGGCCTGAAAATCGAAATAAGAAGGATATGGAATATGCCAGTGAAAATTGTACCCATAATCATAGGAACACTAGGCACGATCCCAAGATCCCTGAAAAGGAATCTGGAAAAACTAGAAGCCGAAGTAGCTCCAGGACTCATGCAGAAAAGTGTGCTACTAGAAACAGTGCACATAGTGAGAAAAGTGATGGACTCCTAAGGAGTCAGGATGCAACCCGGAACCCTACACCATAAAAAAAAACACCCAGTCGAATAGGATGACTGTGATAGATCAAAATAATAATAATAATAATAAAAGCAATAATAGCACAAATAATAATAATAAAATATGTAAATAATTACACAAATTTATTAAAATAAAATATGTAAATAATTACTGGAAAACTGGTTAAAAATTATGTATTAATAATTCTGGAAAATGTTCACAATAATAATAATAATAATAATAATAATAATAATAATAATACGAAAAACAATAAGCAAAAATTAAAACTATTACGAATAACCTTTCGTAATTATCGAAATAACAATCCCAGAATCTTCTCATAATAATAATAATAATAATAATAATAATAATAATAATAATAATAATAATAATAATAATAATAATAATAATAATAATAAAAATTAAAACTACGAAAAACAATAAGCCCAAAATTAAAACTATTAATAATAACCTTAATAATAATTATCGAAATAACAAAATTAAATCTTCTAACATAATAATAATAATAATAATAATAATAATAATAATAATAATAATAATAATAATAATAATAATAATAATAAAAACAATAAGCAAAAATTAAAACTATTACGAATAACCTTTCGTAATTATCGAAATAACAATCCCAGAATCTTCTAATAATAATAATAATAATAATAATAATAATAATAATAATAATAATAATAATAATAATAATAATAATAATGCGAAAAACAATAAGCAAAAATTGAAACTATTACGAATAACCTTTCGTAATTATCGAAATAACAATCCCAGAATCTTCTCATAATAATAATAATAATAATAATAATAATAATAATAATAATAATAATAATAATAATAATAATAATAATAATACGATAAAGAAACTCGCCATCATTGACATCCCCTCGACAAGGAGAGCATCTTAAGATATATATAAAAAAAATTCAAAATCCATCAGGCTCTGGAAACCCCAAGGAAGGGAAGATCACGGGTTTTTACTGAATACCTGGTCGAGTTCCAAACTATATTTTATTCAGGAAGACGTGAAATCATTTTCTATCGTCAGGCTGGACGTGGCTTACCTCGTGAATTTTTTGGGGGTGAAATATTGAGATATCAGAATGTTCTTTGTTCAAAGAGTTATTTTCTGTTAGATTTAACACTTAATATGATATAATATAATTTGATATAATATATGTATAATATTATTCAATGAGATATGGGTGACAGGAATAATACCATTAGGTTGGAAAAACGGTGTGATCATTAAAGTTCCAAAGAAAGGAGATCTGAGTAAGTGTGGTAATTGGAAGGGAATCACTTTGTCACCTGTAGCCTTGAAAATTTTCTGTAGTGTTGAATAGGATGGAACCAGTGGTTGACGGTATTCTGAGGGATGGACAGGCTGGTTTTAGAAAAGGGCGGGGGTGCAGTGATCAGATCTTCATAGTTAGGCATCTAATGCAGCAAGCAAATGAAATGAAAACTCCGTTGAGTCTTTGTTTTGTTGATTTTGAAAAGGCCTTTGATAGTATTTCGAGAAGGACTATGGGAAAAATCATGAGGCTTTATGGAATACCGGAAAAGTTTGTGACGGTTGTCATGAACATGCATGAGGGCACATCTTGTAAAGTGATGGTTGATGGGTGTTTGAGTGATCCTTTTGAAGTCAAGTCTGGTGTGATTCAGGGTGGCATTCTGTTTCCTCTGTTGTTTGTATTGGTCGTGGATTACGTTATGAGAAGGGTTAAAAGAGAAACGGATGCAGGTATACTCTGGGGAAAAAATGCTGATGATATGGTTTTGATCTGCGAGGGACCAGAAAAGATGAAGTGTGTTGGATTATCTAGTGAGTAAAGATCTGAAGATCGAAAGGTTGGTTTGGTTATTAATAATGGGAAACTGAAATCATGAATATGAATATTGAAAGTGCAAAGGATTGTCTAATTGAAGGTTTGATTGTAAAGCAAGTGGATAAGTTTAAATATTTAGGTACTTATTTAGATAAGGATGGTTCTCTGAGTACAGAATTTATGGAAAGATTAAAAAAGGCTCATCAGGCAATGGGAATGCTTAAAAATATTTGGAATAATAGCAATTTTTCTGTGCATGCATAAATCGAAATTTATAAGGTAATAGTTAGAGTATTTTGATTTATGGGTACGAGTCTTGGTACAGTACAGTGACCTCGGATAATAAATTCCTAGCATTTGAAAATAAGGCGCTCAGAAGAATATTAGGAATTAATTGGAGGAATAGGATATCAAATAACAGAATTAGAGAAGTAACAGGGTGCAGCCGGTCGATGAGTATGTTAGATTCTTACGCTGGAAGTAGCTAAGCCATGTGTATAGAAGACATGGAATAGTATGTGATACCCCAGGGTGGGTTGCTCCTGGTAGAAGAGGTAGAGGTAGGCCAAAGGAGACGTGGTTAAGGACAACGAAGTAGGAAGCAGGAAATGAGTGTTGGGGGGATCTTGAGGAGATAGCCAGGACAGAATGTGGTGGCGTGAGCTCATCGAGGCCCTAGGCATCCCGTGGGTGCCACTGGAAATGATTGATTGATTGATTGATAATATAATATAATATAATATAATATAATATAATATAATATAATATAATATACAATCACAAAATAATGTAATAAGGGTAAATGTTTTTAAATAACAAATTTACATTTTCATGTTTTTTGAATCAACTTTCCTACCATTATAAACTATGGCAGTTATAAGTTCAAAAATTTCGTTTAATCATCAGCTTAGGTACTATATTTAATGGCATATGAACAAACGTATGAATATATACACTAACACACACACACACACTATTACTAGTCTTATTCACCTGTTCCAGCTGGGTATTAAATTCCTCCACACTTCTCACTAGCATTTCGTTTCGTTGTCTCTCTCTTCATAACAAATGGAAAATTATCTGATCATACTTTTTTATGCATCACTGACCTTGTTACTATAGCTGTGGCACACGCTTACTGTTCTCGCGTCTTCTTTGATACAAACGTAATTGTTCTATACATAAAACCATTTCAGAGAATTATTTCAGTCTTTTGCTTCACATACGCAGAATATATCTCTTTACCAAAACTATTTCAGGTAATTCATAAATTTATCCTTGTACCGTTTGTGGCATTACCCACTAACAACATAAATGGCTTTCTCAAAGTTAACAAAGTGTTAAGATATTCTTCCCAAACACAATTGCGTGATTGCTAGGCTGCAATTTCCTCTGACAGATTCGTTCGTGTGTGATTTGAGCAATGCAATTTCGTATGCATGTGAAGGGGCACAGTTTGTCAACAATTTTGATGTTGGAAAAGTTTAATCTTGACGGACTGACAGATAATGCATAAAAATATCCATTTTTAAACAAGAAGATTGTGTCAAAATATTCCGCCCCATGAAAGGCGTCATTTTAAATGCAGATATTCATAGTTATGAAGTTTCCTAACTCATCTCATAACGGGGTCATTTCGACCTACAGTAGTTACAGCTTTATCAAGTGGAAGAAAGGAATATACGGATACTCTCTGTTATACTATAACCAGGTATACCCTACTTTCTAAATCGCGCAATTCATCACACAATTCTTGGTGTATTTTATGATTTCTCTAGTATTACTATAAATGTTAAAATACCAAAATAAATGCTGGAAGATACAGAACTTACTTTCCAGGCACGTGTATGCGATATCCACTTGAAAGGGTAATCAGCTTTCTGGAGAAACTTGTAGCAATCTAAATAAAAGCTTTTCGAGCAAAACACACTTCAGACATTGTCTCAGCAATTCAGTAATTCACACACTGCTTTAGTATTTCAGGTTATCTTCGTTGTGTATTAAGTTTTGATATTCAAGTAATTTCTAAGTATACCTCACACTCCTAAAAACAACTTGCAAGTAAAGATGAAAGCAAGGAACTGTCAAGGGACGTTGGTTTTCATTTAAAGTTAACATAGAGTTAGAGGACGATTGGTCTTTCAAGAGGCAAGGACACTGTAGACCCGTTTGGGTTTAGAACACTTTCAGCTTAAGATTTTGGTGCTAAGCGTTTCTAACTATTATGAAACTGGTTAAGAAAATTTCTCTTTTGTAACAGCTAATATGTTTCATAGACTTTATATATATATATTCTCGCCAAATAATCATTCTTATAAGAATGATTACATTAAATTTTGTTTAGCACTGATTCCTTTTTACTCAGGACATCATAAATCTTCTCTTTTCTCCATCTCTCTTTTATTATTATTTCTTTGAGTTTCTCACTTATTCAGTCTCCACTCATGCATTTTGCAAAAGCTCTAGATCTAAGCGTCATTCACTATTGGCGGCTCGTTCAAACACCCTGTTGAGGCTGAACAAAACTGGCCCAAACACTTTAGACTCAAGTGTAAATGAGGTAGACGCGCCAAGGCTATTTATCGGGACCTCCGGAAGCCTGGTTTTCCTTTCACAGAAGCCAAAGACCATTAACGCTCCAGGTGTATTTACCGAGAAGAAGAAGAAGAAGAAGAAGAAGAAGAAGAAGAAGAAGAAGAAGAAGAAGAAGAAGAAGAAGAAGGAACAAGCCTATATTTGTTCTGACCCCGATCCATTTTTGTGTTTATTTTTTTATGACTTGTTGTTTTTACCACAGATTCGCTTTAATGAATTTCTTATTGTTTCGGAAGTCAGTGCTCACATGACAATAATTTTGTGCTCTCTCTCTCTCTCTCTCTCTCTCTCTCTCTCTCTCTCTCTCTCTCTCTCTCTCTCTGGCCTATGTTACAAAATATACATCATATATTCTCATTATATAATTTTTTATCTAGAAATTTTTGGTACCTCTTATATCGAATATCTCTCTCTCTCTCTCTCTCTCTCTCTCTCTCTCTCTCTCTCTCTCTCTCTCTCTCTCCATCGCTTTATATCTCTGGCTTATGTTACAAATCTTACATTATATATATGATGAGTATACCATTATTATCTAGAAAGTTTTGGTACCTTCTAAATCGAATTTTTAATAGGCGACGTTTTACATAATATCAGATCATATTATTTAAAATAAAATTCATTCCTTCAATAAAATGTTGACGCAATTTGGATAAAAACAGTCTTATCCTAGAATCTTCCGTAAATGACCTTTAAAATCGATTATTCTTTGTTATTAATTTGTTCATTTAGTTTTTACATTTATAATGACTAGTCTCTCCTTTCTGAATTTCCTATTAACCTCTTACTTCTTTCAAATGAACAACACATTCTTTGGAAGATTGAATTATTAATGATAATGATAATAATAACAATCTCGATAGCAGCAGGATTTTAGCGTTTTAAATCTTGAATCTCGTGCTTCCATCGTTTAAACACCAACAAGTTTTGTATCAGTTTGACAGCGCTCGTTGTCAATCAGGTTCTGAAGCCATCAAATATACAACAGTCAGTTGAGGCAACAAGCATCACAGTGTGGGATGAGAGTCAGCTGTCATTATGGAATACTGGTTTCCGTATGTGTTTGTTGTTGTTGTGTCATCATTTTGATTATGACCATTGAGAAAAAGGATAGATATTTATCTATTTACAATGCCCCTCTAAGAAATGATATCTTATTGCCCATTGAGAAAAAGGTAGATATTTAATTATAATACTCTTTTAACAACTGAAATCTTATTGCCCACTGAAAAAAAGAATAGATGTTTGTTAATAAAACCATTTTAACAACTGAAGTCTTAATCTCTCTTTCCTTTAAAGTGATAGAAATGATTTGCTTGTTACTGGTCACGAACAAATTATAATGATCATATTAACGTAATCTCTAGATTACTGTTTATAATTATTTGATGTAAAGACTGAAGAGAGAGAGAGAGAGAGAGAGAGAGAGAGAGAGAGAGAGAGAGAGAGAGAGAACTGTTGTATCTAAGACAAAGGAGAGACAACAGGCGAGATAGTAAGAGAATTTTGCAGTGCGAGAGAGAGAGAGAGAGAGAGAGAGAGAGAGAGAGAGAGAGAGAGAGAGAGAGAGAGAACTGTTGTATCTAAGACTGTTTGTATCTAAGGCAAAGCGAGAGACAACAGGCGAGATAGTAAGAGAATTTTGCAGTGCGAGAGAGAGAGAGAGAGAGAGAGAGAGAGAGAGAGAGAGAGAGAGAGAGAGAGAGAACTGTTGTATCTAAGACAGCGAGAGACAACAGGCGAGATAGTAAGTGAATTTTGCAGTGCGCGGAGAGAGAGAGAGAGAGAGAGAGAGAGAGAGAGAGAGAGAGAGAGAGAGAGAGAGAACTGTTGTATCTAAGACAGCGAGAGACAACAGGCGAGTTAGTAAGTGAATTTTTGCAGTGAGAGAGAGAGAGAGAGAGAGAGAGAGAGAGAGAGAGAGAGAGAGAGAGAGAGAGAGAGAGAGAGAGAGCCCATGTTATCTAGAATGAACATAAGAAATCACAGTCCTAACATTGTTAATCTGCTTGGAAACAGCATTGGTAGGTGGTGAGGCTATTATTCTATCACAGAAGCAAAATGAATGACATAGCATTCAGAATTCCCAAGGGTACCAAAGCAAGTGTCCTGATAAGACAGAAAATTCAAGACACGCTGATATACAGAAATCGTATATTTCTTCAGTACTAAAAATTCTTAGTGGAGCAACACTGGAACAAGGCGAATTTGCCACATGGATCGTCGAATTTCTCAAAAGGATTCTGGGCGGGAATGAGAATAAAGATAGTGACAGGAGTCTCTATCTGTCTAAATATCAGTCTCTGTTTGAAGTCTCTACCTATTGAAAATAAAATTATATACAGGACAAAATTGAAATTTTACCCTGGTGTCAGAGAAAAATAATCGTTTGGAAATTTCAACGTAGGAAATTTAAATGGAGAAATTTTCCCTAATAAGCACCTTTCAAACCTCACCAGAATATGTCAATTTCATTTAAGATTGCCGTGGTCATTCCATTAGTGCAGAATTGGTAATAAAAAGGCAAATATCTTCAATAATAGCTCGCAAGATTTTCAGGTTGGTCCATTAAGTCTGTCTCATTTTATTTTATCGTATTTAATTTCAGCGGAGCTGAATATTTTAATAATTGGTTCTTCTTCTTAATATTTTTGTTCATACGGAAGTCTAATAGATTCTATTAAAGGAAAGAAAGTGTAAAGTTAATGTCCTCCTTTTAAAATGTTTTTATTTATTTATTTCTTTATTTATTTATTTATTTAGTTATTTATTTATTATATATTTGTTTTTATTTATCATTTTATTTATTTGATCAATTATCTGTCTATTTATTTTGTAAATTGAGAATAAAAGTTAAAGCTGAGATGATACTCGTACTTGCAAAAACTGTCATTACCATGTATCAGCTCCACTAAAAGGATACTGGAATATTTATCCTCAGTAGCAAAATGTTGTTACATATAACTTATTGTCACCTATCTTTTGCACACCAGCCTTTCCAATCTTATGCTCTCTCTCTCTCTCTCTCTCTCTCTCTCTCTCTCTCTCTCTCTCTCTCTCTCTCTGTTGTCAGTTCAGGGAGGTTTTGTTTCAAAATTACTTGACGCATATGATGGAAGTATATTCGGTTCAAATTGCATTTGTATTTTATATCACCTGATCTATCTTCTCTCTCTCTCTCTCTCTCTCTCTCTCTCTCTCTCTCTCTCTCTCTCTCTCTACTAACGTACAAAATGATTACTAAAAATGAAGCACTACCATCACTAGTAAAATACACTTATATCAAAATGACAGTGATAATAATAATAATAATAATAATAATAATAATAATAATAATAATAATAATAATAATAAATCTTGAAATATCCTCTTTTTCCAAAATCCCATTGGTTTCTTGATCTCCCACCAGAACGTTCCTCGCCTGAAGGTGGCCTTCTTGTCACGTCTCTCGAAAACAGTTTTGTTTAGGAGAACGTGATCAGCGGTTTCCCCAAATTGAAGAAATCTTCCATTTCAAAGTGAAGAATGTTATTTATTTTCGGTCTTGAGCTGATGGTGTGTTTGGTAATTTTGCGTAGAAGTAAAATGGATTGAGTTTATGAAGTATTTCGAAATTAAGTCTTCTGTGTGACTAAAAAAAATATTCTACTAAAAAGGAGTTTGATAAATGATGGCGAAGGTTTTCGTGCATCCCGTCGCTATCTTTAGGATGTTTTGAGCCGATGATAATGGTGGTAATTTTCCGTGAAAGGAAATTTTGTTGAGTTTATTATGCATTTCGAAATTAAATCTTCTGTATGACTTTATAAAAATAGGCTACAAAAATGGAATTTAATAAATAATAATGACGGCTTTCGTGCATCCCATCACTAGCTTCAGGATGCTTTGAGCCGATGATAATGATGATTTTTTTTCCGTGAAAGTAAATCAGGTGGAGTTTATTTTGTATTTCGAAGTTAAATCTCTCGTATGACTTATAAAAATAGGCTACAAATATAGAATTTAATAAATGATGGCGAAGGCTTTCGTGAAGCCTTGCGCCATCTTCAGAATGTTTAACTATAGTGAGGTAGACGACGCTATCTTTTCATACAGTTAGAAAAATAAGTTGTAAACATTACTAACCCATACTGCAGACTTTCTTGATTAAGACTTATCATAATGAAACCTCGTGTCTTAAGAATGAATTGGCACAGGATGTGTTTTTGGTCAACACTAGTGTTATCCCTAAAGAATGGAAACATGAATTTTTGTCTCTACCATTAAGGAAATATTTAAGTGAGATACTAATTAATGAATAGAAAGGTTTCTGCTGACGTCCCCTGAATTCAGGTGTATTGGTTTTATGTTTTGTTCCTTCATATTTATCTAATAATCCGATTTACCTGTAAACTGTCTCTCTTTGCAGGCTGATTACCCATCCTTTGGAGCCCTGCTGGGTTTGTAGTCTGTTAATTTTCATAAGGGATTTTAGCTGTAGATTAAAAGACAGAAAGAAAGAAGATGATGAATAACTGCCAATTTTGCTGGAAACTTCAAAAATCTTTTTTGATTTCTGCCATTAGCCTCAACATTGAGTTGGAAGTCGAAAGAAGAAGAAAAAGCAGAAGCTAATATTAAGAAAGATGTGTTTACAACCTTGCCAGCTTTGCATAGTCCTCTTGGATATTGTATAACATCATAAATCTTCTCTTGATAACACGTAAACCACTTTTACAAATATCAAGTAACTCTTCAAACAGTAGCTAAAAGAGTGCCATAACTCACACCAAAATTAAACAGATCTTAATCTTTCTTCATAACAAATATCACTGCCCTTTTAATAATAATGAAATCCCTAATAGATGGTAGTTCTTCTTTTCACTAAGGCTTTACATCTCCATAAAATTTACTGCCACGCTTGACACGCCATAAATCACGAGTTGCTAGTCCAGCCCCTCGCCAATAGGTGGGACATGATCACAGATTGTTTTTCATAATAAATATTTATCTTTTTATGAAGTTGTTCCCCATATCGATATCAGTTCAAGAGGGTCGGGGATCCTACCAGTCTACCAGTGGTCATTTCAGGGAGTTTTGTTTAATATTACTTGACAATTATGATGGAAACGTATTCTGTTCAAATTGCATTCGTATACTTCAACACCAGATCTATTTTTCTCCCCTTCTTGTTCCCTCTCTCTCTCTCTCTCTCTCTCTCTCTCTCTCTCTCTCTCTCTCACACACACACACATACATACATACACATACTTTTTCTGTCAGGTGTTTACCAATAAAGTTAGCATATGATGGTAACATATTCTATTCAAACTGCATTCGTATAATGCTCCTCTCTCTCTCTCTCTCTCTCTCTCTCTCTCTCTCTCTCTCTCTCTCTCTCTCACACTCACACACACACACACACACCATCGGCACACATACATTTTCAATCAAACATTCCGACAACGAAGTTAAATTTCACCTAATTAAATACGAAAAGTGAAACATTCTGTTTTATGCCTTAGGGGAATACAAAATTAAAAATCTCGAAAGAATATCTTTGAAATTTGATTCAGATGTAGCGGTAAAATATGATTGATACAGCTTTCCCACATTAATTGAGTTATTCTCTCTAGGGGGTAAATTGTTTAATTAAAATCTTCAACACGATGATAGCCTGCAGGAGACAATACCTGAAAAAGAAAGTAATGATATATATATATATATATATATATATATATATATATATATATATATATATATATATATATATATATATATATATATAAATAAATAAATATATATATATATATATATATATATATATATATAAATATATGTATATATATAAATATATATATATATATGTATACATACATTATATTTATATATATATACATACATATATATATATATATATATATATATATATATATATATATATATATATATATATATATATATATATAAGGAGAAACGCTATCCCTCGCTTCATGAAGCAATTAAGAGCAGAGGCAATTTATATGCAAAAACGTCTTTACAAATGTATCTCTCTGTGTTGTATCTGCATTCATGCTGACATTGTATTTATCTTGCTTACTCTCTCGTTTCCAGAATATGAAAGCAAGATATTAAGACAATAATTCCAAACTTCATGGTGTTGTCTCTATTTATTATTTCGCTTTTTTTTTAAATAATTGTAGTAATGACTGCATTTAGGAAGGAAGAATCTTTTTATTATATTATATAATTATTTTTATACTTTCTCTGATTTCCTTCATTAATAATTAGAGAGAATATTATGTAGAGTGCATACTTTAAATACAGTGAAACGAAAGCATTCATTTAGTGTGGCTGGATTTATCAAATGTAATTGTTTTCATTATGGAAGAATAATTTTAGGGCACAAACACACACTCTCTCTCTCTCTCTCTCTCTCTCTCTCTCTCTCTCTCTCTCTCTCTCTCTCTCTCTCAGTCCATATTTTTCTGTAAACAAGATAAACGACTGAAAATTAAATATCTCGTATGCACAGAAACTTTAATTGTTTAAATACAAAAGCTATTTACATTTGGGAAACTGAATCACGTAAATGAAAGTGTTATTTGGATTCATGTGTATTTCCGGGGCCTTATGCTCGCACTGATGTACTCTTTGACTCTTGGCGTACCAGCCGTAGGTATTTATGAAAACCCTGGTTTTATAGTGTTTGTGATACGGAATCAAATATAATGGATTTTTTCGTGACGTTGCTCTCAAAATATCTAATAAGAATTCTGATAAAGTTCTTCTATTGTCCCTAAGTAGGCTACATAGTATTTCGTTACAAATTACCTCTGAAATATCATGAAATTGGTCTTTTTTATTCATGTGATATTATTAAGCAATATATGTCTGCTCTCTCTGTGTGTGTGTTTGTGTGTGTGTGTGTGTGTGTTTCATTAAAACAAATTACTCTACCTATGAAATATCGAGAAAAGGAACATAATCATATGAAAATGGTCTCTTTTTTTACCTAATATTTTTAAACAATGTATGGTTGGTGCGTTTCTCTCTCTCTCTCTCTCATCAGTACGCAAGTCTAAATTTATTATTAATTGTCTTTGTTACAGACACAATGAAACCCTCAAATGAAATTTTTTATGACAGCAAAAAAGAAATCTTTCACGACAGACTTCCAGCATTACTGGGCGTAAATCTTACACCGGAAAGAGAAGAATAAAGAATAATAAATGAAACGGCTTTCGCATATTCCCTGTGACAAGCAGACCTTTGTTACACCTGGGAATGGTCTCTCCACTTGATAGGTGGTGGTGGTGCAGGCAACGTTGGCGAAAATGATGGAGAAAGAAAATAAATATTTTCTGAAGCATTAGATATTAGTGTAACATTTTTCGTTTATTTGCTATGAAATCTAATGGCGTTTGACCTATTATTTGGGTGTGAATATATATTATATATATAAATACATGCATATATATATATTCATGAGTGTGTATGTTTATGGATGGATTAAATTGAAATATTTTCCTTTCCTCACAAATATATATCAATATCATTTTATCATAGTTCCAAAACTTGTGCTTTTCCACAATTTCATCGTTTTGTCTCTTAAGAGGAGAAATCAGCTGTAGCTTCCGGTTAAACTCAAAGCATCATGATGGTGCTTGAGGTCATTCGCTTGAACCAGGCGATTCTTTAAGGCGTTTCTCAAGTTACCTTAGCTTCTTAAGACTCAGTGTGAAAACTTTTAATTCAATCGTCCTATCAGAAGTCAAATAATTGTTCGAGGCATCTCCAGTTGATTGAAATGTCGCAGTATGCGAGCAATTTATTTCAAGAAATCAAAGATTCATATATATATATAATTTATTTCAAGAAATCAAAGATTCATATATATATATATATATATATATATATATATATATATATATATATATATATATATATATATATATATATATATAACTGGTTATGTTGTCGTTTCTAGAAAACTTCAATTTAAGGAGGAACATGACAGCCAGAAGACGGGGTAAAATTGCAGACATTGTTATTTCTTAGAAATTAACAGAGGCACAGCCGAGCTTTCGGGAATACATAACTTTTCCCATCATCAGGGTCACTTATCTGTAGAATGACAAAAAATAAAGAGAAACAGTAAGAAAACTATACTGATTGACTAAATCTAACAGTATTAAAACAGTTATGATTGACAAAACTTTAAAATACATTAATAATATAAAGTAAAAAAGGAACATAAAAACCTAAGTTAACTGCAAAAGAGCAATGACTAAGTAATAAGAAACCACGTACTAGACAGAAATCGTCAAATAAAATCACTGAGAAGATAGATACTGAGAGAGTGAGGAAAAAAATTAATATTCAAAATAATAAAATGATAATGTAGTAAAAATTACTGAAGAACCTACTGTTCATGTCGTAGTTAAATGACAACTGGCGAGTTAAAAGACTGCGAATGGAAGAGAGTGAAATGGTGTGGAGAAAAAACAAAAAGAAAAAAGCAAACTATTCAATGAACAATGGAACAGAGGTGGTTTGGCTATTGAGTGTTGGTGATTGTTGTTTAATATGGAGGGACTCTAAAAAGGGAAGCTAATGGCTGTTTTTTGTTTTTCCGAGTATTTGAAAATCACTGTATTGTATGTGATGGTGGCAAGATTTAGCATGAAGTCTAATGGCACTATTTTCTTTTTTGCTTAAAGCTAAGCCTCTCAGTATCTATCTTCTCAGTGATTTTATTTGACGATTTCTGTTTAGTACATGATTTGTTATTACTTAGTCATAGCTCTTTTGCGGTTAACTTAGGTTTTTATGTTCCCTTTTTACTTTATATTATTATGTATTTTAAAGTTTTGTAAATTATAACTGTTTTAATACTTTTAGATTTAGTCAATCAGTATAGTTTTCTTACTGTTTCTCTTTATCTTTTATGTCATTCTATAGACAAGTGACCCTGATGATGGGAAAAGTTATGTATTCCAGAAAGCTCAGCTGTACCTCTGTTAATATCAAAGAAATAATAATGTCTGCAACTTTACCACGTCTTCTGGCTATCCTGTTCCTCCCTTATATATATATATATATATATATATATATATATATATATATATATATATATATATATATATATATATATATATATATATATATATATATATATATATATATATATATTTTTTTTTACATGTATTGTCTTGATTACATTCAAAATGTTTTGCTCAGGGAGTGACGTCATCTTCCTCTTCTAGAATTTTCTCTTGTATCTCGTTCCCAAAATGCCTTAATGACGTCATCTGATTGTTTCATTTCCTACTGGAATCATAATGTTTGCTCATACTGCTTTCAGAGACAGTTCGTGTTGGTTCTCTCTCTCACTCTCTCTCTCTCTCTCTCTCTCTCTCTCCAAAAGAGAGTAATTATTAACGTAAAATATTTGTGTGGTGACTGGTATTAATCTTAGCTTTTGAAATCTGGATGTAGGGAAAAAGTGAGTTTTGTGAATTTCAAGCAGCTGCATTTCAGGTGATTTTTGAAAGTTTTCAAAAGCTTGTGTAAGGTAAAGTGAATTTTACTTATTATTACCATTATATAATAAGGTATATTGAGAAATTTTTGCCATAGTAACATTATTATTGGTATATTTTTTGTGTATTTTGTGTGTTATTGTGTTTGCAATCTCTTGATTTTTCACATTTTATATATTGGTGATTTAACATTTATTTACTTAGCATTTTAAATATTTCTTTATAATTTAACATTACATACTAGATTTCATTTTCATTTACTAATATTTTCTTTTCAAATCTTGAGTAATTCTTGATAGTTTAAATTTTGCTTGATTAATTTAATTTCTTGATAAATTAAAGTTTTTGTGATTTAATTTTGTTTAATAATTTAACTCAAGAATTAATTAAATTTTGTGTTGTTTACAAATAATAGTAAATTTTTCAGATTGTGAACTCTAATTATAAATTTTGAATTTAAAAATAAATTTTTGCATTTGAAAATTTAAAAACTGTGTTTCATTTGTTGACCACCAGTGAATAGGATTAATGGTGTACCTAAGGCAAAGTGATAAACATGTTTTGTTCCTTTAGTTTTGCTGAAGTGAATTGAGGCCAGGGAAACAGTTAAAGTTGTTTGCTGGAGCGATGCCTTTAACTTTAGTATATTTCTTGTTTAATTGTTGATACCTCAAACTTGTTTTGATAAACTTAGTTTGATTTTTCACGTGATTAATAAGTTTTTTAAGGGATCATTGTTACCTTTAGAGTAATCAGTCATAATTTTTATTGTTATGAGAGTTCAGGTATCTGGCTGATGTGATGAAAACACACAGTACCTCGTCGCTTGAAATCAATCGTAAAATATTGAAGTAAGGTCGTCATAAGCCTTGCACTTGAACCTAATAATAAAGAACCCAATAAATACTACCAGGTGGGCGAACATCCAGGTAAATGTACCCACATTAGTCATAAAGGCTTTGTTGTCCACAGACGAAAATTAAGGAGAGAGCAACGTCACGCTGTGTGAGATTATTCACTAATCTTAGGTATTTCCTCCAATACACCTGTAAGCAAGTTCACCTTTGAAGCCTGAACTCATTTTAACTCAATCGTAATGTTGTTGCTCGATTTATTAATGTATTTTGCTTCGGGATTCAGTCCTGAGAGCTTTGACAAATGCTGCTGTAACCTCAGTGGCGACGATTGACAAGTCAGGCATCAGAGTTTCGTGAATTCGAGGTTAAATCAAAAGGATACGTTCGCGCAGAAAGGGGAAAGTGAACGTGGGATATTGCGACTTCCTAAATGATTTATCTTACCTCTAAGCCTTCTAGAATTTTTGCGCTATATACTAATGATTTTTAATCCCCTAAAATACCATAATCACAATGACCTCCTTGTGATTATGGTGACGCGACCGGCCATCACAGTCTCTTTAGTCTCTTGCGTTTGGATGTTAATGTTACGGCTTTGTAGTTACAAGCATATCCAAAAAGTGCGAAGAATTCGAGAAGTTAAGAGGGCATTGTGACTATTAGAATTACACACACACTCACACACACATACACACACACACACACACACACATATATATATATATATATATATATATATATATATATATATATATATATATATATATATATATATATATATATATATTTGTACTCTTTTTGTTTTTTGAAATGGCCAAGTCTATATAATTCCATAATTTGTATTTCTTTTTGAACATTATTAGTTTTTGAACTCATTAGTGTCTCAGCACGTAACGATAGACCTCTTATAATCTCTCTTTGCTAAAGCTGCCTGCACATAAAACTAGAATATATTCAGCAGCTTTTGCCTGTACAGTACAGCGTAGGGATGCAGAGAGGGGCACTAACTCAACATCATGATAACTTTCTGCAGAGCAGTCACAAGTACCGGCGACGTGGACTCATGGTGTGTAGGCATAATGTCGTAAAGTGCCAGGATAAGGTTGGGATATCTCCTGTGTGGCAGGTTGGACAGACACTCATATACCACACTACACCTCATGTAAACTGTGTAACCTTGCTAATGCCAATAACCTTGAACACTACTGCCTTCATTGCCCCACTCAGGAATCTGTTACCTCAAGGACAAAATTTACTTCAAACCTGCCAATATTTACTCAAAGATGACCACCTAGACTTAATTTTGACTCGTCATCCACACTCTTGGTGGTTGCTAAACTGTCTGTTGCAGTTGTTGTGACAATGGAATACGATCTCATATATGTTATTTTTGTAACTGATATACTGATAATTCAATGCTGTAATTTTTTTCTGTTGATTTCTGATGTACTGTAACTGCTAATATGTAACTTTGTTTGACGTCTTTGGGCGTAATAAATTTATTAAATAATTAAATCTCTCTCTTCTCTCTCTCTCTCTCTCTCTCTCTCTCTCTCTCTTTCTCTCTCTTTTCATGACTTATGATACGCTAAAGGAAAAGTGTTTACAGAATTTCCATAATTGGAATGTTAGATAAGAGATTTATTACCATCTTTGTGTATATGTGGTTATTAGGAAAATATGTATATTATAATGGAATACGTAGGGTCATATTATTATTATTATTATTATTATTATTATTATTATTATTATTATTATTATTATTATTATTATTATTATTATTAAAAAATACCCATAGCAGCATGAGTCTTTAAATGGAGAAACAAATCCACACTTATGTATATGTACTTATATTTTAAGATAAAACTGTACAGCTTCTCGAAAGCAATCTGTGCAATTTCATCTTTAAATATATGTACATATACATAACTACGGATTTGTTTCTCCATTATTTATTATTATTATTATTATTATTATTATTATTATTATTATTATTATTATTATACTGTAAGCTGTCTTTATTTTTTTAGTGGTTATTGTTTTCATTCTTTATTTAATCACTTCTCATAATTATTTCTATCATTAAAAAATCGTTTAATTAAAAATATCCTTAAGAATTTCAAACGCTCAAGCAAATAAATCACTTTCATTTTTATCTGTTCATTAATTTTCTATTTTATTTTTTCTTTTTCGATAAGTGAGACTCATCTTCCCTTTACCTCCTCTCACTTTTTCTGTTGAACACCAAATTCTTTGGAAGCTTGAATTTCAAGTCAATGGCCCCTGTTGGCTTGTTCCATATGAACAGGGATTATCTTCTGAATAATAATGAACAATATTTAATTTTAATCACATTTCCATTTATAATATGTCATTTACATTTATGTCTGTCCTTCTCTAAATTCTTGATATAACTTTGCTTTATAATTCATTAATACCTTTATCACAAACCTTCGTCTATTTCCTCCGCATTACTTTCTCTCTAATTGACGAATTTTATACTACTTTCAATCTGTTAGTCATTCCCCGATCATAAACATGACAAGAAATTCTCCAGTGGAAAAGTGTTTAAAATATCCCAATCGGAGCTACACTTTCACAAGGCTGTCAACAATTTTGTGGAGGAAATTCATAATAAAGCTCTTTCATTTTGCCTGGGTATTAAATTCATTAGGAGGTCCACTTCTCTTTCATAAAACTATGGCTCCTAAATCCTTTCGTAGCTGACCTTCTTCTGGTGAAAAACACCTTCAAGAATTACACTACTGATAAAGTGATATTGATGACGCTAACAAAGAGAACATCGCTTTCATGAAAGTGTTTAATTAGTGTTATTAATTAGGAATATATATTTGGAAACAGAATCCAATGAATAATAGTAATTAACGATATCAATAAATTGGCATATATATATGTTTATATATACAACTACATACATACATACACAACATACATACATACACACACACACACACATATATATATATATATATATATATATATATATATATATATATATATATATATATATATATATATATATATATATATATATATATATATGGTAACCACCTACAGTATGTTTATTTAATTTAGCAGGTAACCAATTTAAAAAAAAGTAATTGCAACGAAAATTCAATTCACAAAATGGAATTAATTCGAATAGCTTGTTATAAATATCACATCGAAGAGGGAAAATGGTTACAGAAAAAAACGAACGATAAAAATCAACTTTTAAAAGTATTCGTTAAATTGCTGCCATTGTTAAAGGTTTTGGAATAATAAACATTTTTGTGGATCAGTTTCGAAAAAGGGTAGAATTGTTTGCATACTTTTTTAAACCAGCATAGGTAGAATTCAGAGATTTTTATACAAAAACTATTAATTATCTCTCTCTCCCTCTGTATATATATATATATATATGTATATATATATATATATATATATATATATATATATATATATATATATATATATATAAATATATATATATATATATATATATATATATATATAAATATATGTATATATATATATATATATATATATATATATATATATATATATATATATATATATATATATATATATATATGTATAATACTGGTAATCTTCGTAGACACGAAGATATATTATTATTTTGTATTCCACACAGGAAAATTAAAGGTGTTTTAATGAGAATATGCCCAACAGTCTCGTCCTGCAATGGACCTCTTCTTGGAGCGTTTATTAAGGAGGAGAAAAAGTTTACAATGTATGTAGCCAATTTATTGATATCGTTAATTACCATTATTTATTGGATTCTGTTTCCAAATATATATTCATAATTAATAAAGCTAATTAAACACTTTCATGAAAGCGATGTTCTCTTAGTTAGCGTCATCAATATCACTTTGTCAGTAGTGTAATTCTTGAAGGTGTTTTTCACCTGAAGAAGGTCAGCTACGAAAGGATTTAGGAGCCATAGTTTTATGAAAGAGAAGTGGACCTCCTGATGAATTTAATACCCAGGCAAAATGAAAGAGCATTATTATGAATTTCCTCCACAAAATTGTTGAGAGCCTTGTGAAAGTGTAGCTCCAATTGGTATATTTTAAACAGTTTTCCACTGGAGACTTTCCTGTCATGTTTATGGTATGGGAATTACTAACAGATTGAAAGTAGTATAAAATTCGTCAATTAGAGAGAAAATAATGCGGAGGAAATCGACGAAGGTTTGCGATAAAGGTATTAATGAATTATAAAGCAAAGTTATATCAAGAATTTTAGAGAGGGACAGACTTAAATGTAAACGACATATTGTAAATGGAAATGTGATTATGATTAAGTGTTTTCTGAACCTATTATTACTCATTATTATTCAGAAGATAATCCCTATTCATATGGAACAAGCCAACAGGGGCCACTGACTTGAAATCCAAGCTTCCAAAGAATTTGGTGTTCAACAGAAAAAAGTGAGAGGAGGTAAAGGGAAATACAGGAAGATGAGTCTCACTTATCGAAAAGAAAAAATAAATTAGAAAATTAATAAACAGATAAAAATGGAAGTGATTTATTAACTTGAGCGTTTGAAATTCTTAAGGATATTTTTAATTAAATGATTTTTTAATGGTAGAAATAATTATGAGAAGTGATTAAATAAAAAATGAAAACAATAACCACTAAAAAAATAACGACAGCTTACAGTATAATAATAATAATAATAATAATAATAATAATAATAATAATAATAATAATAATAATAATAATAATAATAATAATAATAATGGAGAAACAAAATCGTAGTTACTGTATGTATATGTACATATATTTAAAGATGAAATTGCACAGATAGCTTTCGAGAATCTGTACAGTTTATCTTTAAATATATCTATAAATACATAAGTGTAGATTTGTTTCGCCATTTAAAAACTCATGCTACTATGAGTATTTTTTAATCATAATAATAATAATAATAATAATAATAATAATAATAA
>NC_089743.1:37726476-37768976 GCF_040412425.1 Macrobrachium rosenbergii
TGACATTTCTGTCTGGTAGGAAAGGAATGGTTGATGGGAATTCTCTATTCCCGTCACAAAGTCCGTCAAGAAAGGACTCTCCATTTTTGCTGTTTCTGTACAAACTGTAAAATTAGATACAGCTGTATGAGAAGCAGCACAAATTGTCGTTTTGTCTTATTTTATGAAAGTTTGGTCGTCAAGCCAAGCAGTGGGGCACTTCCGGCTATTCAGTGCTTGAGGCAGTGAAAAGGAGTTGGAGTGGCTGGACAGCAAGATTAATAGATCCAGAAAATGAAGATGAAGTACAGTGATCTAAAGGTGGAACTGGAAGAAAAGCCCACAGTTGCAGTAAGAAGTAACCGTCAGAGAAGATGGACAGCAAGACTAAAGAACGGAAGTAGGAATGGAAGTAAAGCAAAAGACTAAAAAGTGAATGTAATTACTTTTCTTATTTACTTGAAGGAGGGAGATGCTAATCATACTATTTTCAGTGTCCAATATTCTTAGTCACTACTAACAGTTTTCTCACAAACAGCAGGTTGCAGCCGTTTTTATTAATAAAGGTGATAAAAAACTCAGTAGGGTTCCAGGTCCATGATTAGGTCCACAACAAAAATCTAATTACTTTTTACCATTGACCGATGGAATGTGTTCTTAAAATTTCATGGAATCTAGTTTATTTGATTCCACATATCCCTGACAACAGACACATGATCATAAGAAGGAACATAACCTAAGCGAAAGAGGTAAAATATATTGTTAGATGATGTAGGGCAAGAGTAAGATGTTTTCATCATTTAACAGTGACACTTCTTTGATAATTTCTAAAGAAATGAGCCCAAGATGAAGCTTTCCAAATAGCCAAATAATTTCTAGGAAAAAGCTGAGTTACTTTATCATTCCATATGGATTCTAGTTCTTTAATAATTGCTGAAAAAAATTGGTATCGGATAAATCTTTTTTAATAAATGTCTCAAAGAAATACAAAATAACTTCTAAAACAAACGACTTCTACTATCAAGAAGCAGATGGTAACTCTCTCTCTCTCTCTCTCTCTCTCTCTCTCTCTCTCTCTCTCTCTCTCTCTCTCTCTCTCTCATGCTCATGAAACCTTCAAAGGAGGCAAACATTACTGTAGTTCTGGAGAGAAAGTTTCGGTGAAAGGAATGCTGGGAAAAGATGAGACGAAGGAGAAAGCTATTAAGCTCTTATTTCACGTTCCTTGATGTTAATCTACATATCTCTCAGAGAGAGAGAGAGAGAGAGAGAGAGAGAGAGAGAGAGAGAGAGAGAGAGAGAGAGAGAGAGAGAGAGAGAGAGAGAGAGTTTCTATACTTTATGTTTTCTCTTTTACTGGTAATATTCACTTCGAACGTCGTTAGGTGTTTGAGGATCCATTTATTCATTAATCTGTTAATTTATTTGTTTCTTTTCTAATAACCAATCTCTTCTCTCTGTATTTCCCATTACCTTTTGTTACTTCTGTTCAAATGAGCACCACATTCTTCGGTCGGTATATAATACATACATGCATATTATTCAGCCACTGCCCCAGGGCACACATTACCTCTAAATTGATATTCATAGGTATACATAGACGATAAGCAGGTTAACAGAGCTCTCTGCAATTGACAGTAGGCTAACGAAAACTTTATATTTTACCTACAGTTAAGCTTGACTACGTAAGAATCAAAAAGAACAATTCTTTCGTTATTTTTACAGAGAAAACAAACCTAATAATCACTATTTGCATTGCAGTAACTAAGAACTGAAATACAGATACTGCTCACTCACAAGAACCAGGCAACTAACAATCACTTGTTATCGGCAGAAATCACTTAACAGAGTACACGCGTAAAAATATATACTATTTAATATCACTTATTACTACACTGTTTAAACCTTCGACCACTGCTACTGATTAAAAAACCATTAATACAAGTACAATGTTAATACTTGCGAGCATTCAGTAAACCCGAAAAGATTTGCATTGCAAATGGAATTAATAGTTTCTCTTTGGACAGAATATGCAGTCGTTATCCGGTGTATGAGTTTTCAATTTCAATTGCAAATACAAAGGTTTAAAACATTCTCTTTAGGTTTTTAGTCAAAGAAAGGTTGCTCCAAAGGTTGAAGATACACTTCGAATTTTTTATATCTACAACGATAGTGTCTGATATTACTCTAGAATTCCTTGTAGAGTTTTGTAAGGTATTAATTTTTTTTTGGTATTTTGTATATTTATTCTATATGAATTTTTTCGACTTTGATTCTAGGATTTTTTTCTCTCTCTTTTCCCCTTAATATGGCCGATGTATTTTTTGGGAGGTTGTTTAGAATTTCATTGTCATTCTGTTTCTGTACTCTTCAAGGATAATAATAATAATAATAATAATAATAATAATAATAATAATAATAATAATAATAATAATAATAATAATAATAATAATAATAATAGGTAATGTTAAATTAAACTGCTGCAACAGCTGCATTTAATTTGTAAAGAGTCCTCTCTATTTTTCTAATTATTGTTTTTTGTCTGCTACTGCATCGGGCGAGTAACGTTCAGATGTTATTCATCTTCAGGAGGGAAACAGTGGAAATTCAGGGATTCCATATGCCCGAGTATTTAAATATGGAGGACATAATCCGTAGCAGAGAAAAAGCAATAATTAGAAAAATAGAGAAGACTATATACAAATTTAATGCAGATGATGCAGCAATTTCATTGAACATTACCTGTCTAAAAGAGGGTTTTCTCCCGAAATTTAATAATAATAATAATAATAATAATAATAATAATAATAATTGTGAATTTCCTGTATGTTGTTAATTCATTGCATGATTATAATGACACCTTGACCGCCTTCTGACATCGTAATATAAAGAACCTTCTGCTTTCGTCCCTCTTAAAGGTCAGAGCAGAATAAAAGAATCCCAAGAATATTTAAGAATAAGGCTCACATTCTGGTATATGATTTCCTATGCATTAGTTCGCTTCCAAAAATCTGAACTTCATTCATCATTACGACGATAGTTTCTATTAGAGTTTGAGTTTTATTCAGTCTCGTTCTAAGTATCACACACACACACACACACACACACACACACAGATACACATATATATATATATATATATATATATATATATATATATATATATATATATATATATATATTTATATTTATATTTATATTTATATATATATATATATATATATATATATATATATATATATATATATATATTTATATATATATATATATATATATATATATATATATATATATTTATACATATATACATATATATATATATATATATATATATATATATATATATATATATATATATATATATATATATATATATATATATATGTATGTATCACTAAATCTAGAACTGCCTACCAATGTTATTATTAATTTGATACCCCTTTGGATAAAAAAGTTGTAAATTCACGTTCAATGGTAATTTTCATGAACAAATATTTGGTGTGTCTATGGGGAACCCTCTTTCGCCACTTTTGTTTAATATTTACATGGAATTCTTTGAGTCTAGCCTTTTTCCAAGAAATCTATTCTCTAAGGTGGTTTGGGTTAGATATATAGACGATTGTTTTTGTATTGTAAAAGAATAATGTAAATATTACAGGTTTCTTGCGAACAATTAATAATCTTGTACCATCCATAAAATTCACAATAGAATATGAAGAAAATAATTGTATACCATTTCTGGTTGTCTTAGTTATTAGAAATAACAATTTTTTTTTAGTTTATAAGAAACCCACGAATAATTTGTCATATATTAATTTTTAATCTAACCATGCTAAACAAATTAAGGTGTCAACATTTTCCAGTATGCATCCTAGAGCTCTTAGAATTTGTAGTCCTGAATTTTTGGAAGAGGAGTTTAAAATTATTCATAAAATAGGAGATTCATTATGTTACCATCCACATTTTTTAGAACTTTAAAAAATAAGGTAAAAAAGACATGTTACAATCCAACCAGTGTTAACAAAGAATTTAAGAATATTTTCTATTTACCGTTTCATCCTAATTTCATTCCTGCAGTGCCCATTTTAAAAACTATTGATACTAACTTAGTATTTAAATATAATAATATTTTGAGAAATAAACTAATTAAGAATAGCCCGCCCAATTCAAACAATATTGTATACAGTATTCCTTGCAAAGAATGTAATAAGATTTATATTGGTCAAGCATCAAAAGGACTAAAAGTAAGAAGCTCCCAACACAAATATGCCATTTCAAGAGACTTATCAAATAATGACATTGAGGATCATTGGCTTAAGACAGGCCATACGAAGAACTGGAATAAGTCAACGGTAATCTACAAAGTCAACGACCATCGGAAAAGAAATCTGCTAGAGACTGTGTTCATTGAAGCTACTCCCACCAGGAATGTTAATCTCCACCCTGGATTATCCCTTGATCCTTTGTCCCTGTCTTTTTTGTTTAAAGAACATGCTGCCCAGATTAACAAACTGTAACCCCGTCCCCCTTTTCTGTTTTTGTATATAAATCTGTCAACTGCTTTTGTATTCAGTGTGAACTTGAAAATGTAGAATAAACTACGAAAGTACTTGTTCAAAGTCCCGGTTTTCACTCACCTTCCGACGTGGTGGATTTAGTGATATTCTCAATGCATGCGTTCCTTTATGCTGCATAGGATATTATATATATATATATATATATATATATATATATATATATATATATATATATATATATATATATATATATATATATATATATATATATATATATATATATATATATATATATATATATACAAATACATACATATTTACAATATGAGTCAAGTTTGGTAAAAATAAATTACATAATCACAATCATAATAAATGAGTCAGCTAATTAAATAAAATAGATGTAGCAAAAGCAAAGTTACTTTATGAAAGACAATCACATTAAATTACCAAAACAGTAAGCATTATTTAAACTGGAGTGAACAACACTTTGGCTACATCACAAAAAATAAATAAAACAGACAGCATAAATAATAATATGATCAAGCAGCATCAAACATAACACAAAAGTAATAGTATAAATAACTAAGTAACAAACAACAGGATCAAGAAGAATAACAAAGCAGCATAAATGATACCAATACAATAGCATAAATAATGCCAATACAACAGTATGAATAATACCAGTACAACCTCGTGCAGCACAAAAACACAACATACAAACTTTATAGAGATGTCGAGACCAAAAATCAAAGGTCGAAGAGGATGAACACTATTAGACTACAGCCGAGCAATCATCGAAACAGTCCATGACTGCTAACAGGAACAAATCCGAAAACAGATGATCACGACAGAGTCAATGTGACAGCAGATCTGCTGTCTAACAGGAACGATTCCGCTCCACTGATGGCCATGGTTTGGACATCAAACCATCCTCAAACTGCAGAGGACAACAGGTAACTAATACAGTACCTGCTGTTCCTAAAACTCCAAGCTGCTATGCTGTCGAGAACCTGACTCGCTGCTATTCCAAACCTGACTGACGCTATGAAAATAAAAGTGACAGACATCAACTAAACCTACAGAAAAACAAGCACCACTGGTTAAGGAGACAACACCCACAACAAGGGAAAAATTTGCGAATGATTGTTTTAAAATGAAAACAACCCCTAAACCTTACAATATACTGTATGTATGTATGTATATGTATATATATATATATATATATATATATATATATATATATATATATATATATATATATATATATATATATATCTTGAATCGTGCTTTCCTTTCTCTGTTCTCTTCCAGAAACGCAAAGGTATATTTTTATTTCTTAAGATCTAAAGCCATTTCTATGAGGTATTGAGATTCCACGAGACCTCAGCAGTGAAATAGGATACATTCCACACTTTAAGAGGTAATATATATATATATATATATATATATATATATATATATATATATATATATATATATATATATATATATATATATATATATGAGTAACATTAATAAACATTGGTCTTATATATTGCAGGAAAATATTTTTACAATTAGGATATAAATTTAGGCCAAAGGCCAAGTGCTGGGACCTAATTGGGCATTCAGCTCTGAGAATAATGTTGAAACAATTATTAGGAAGAAAACCTCGCAGTTGCACTATGAAACAATTGTTGGGAGAGGGTGGAAAGTAAAATGGAAAAAAAGAGAATATGAACAGGGCTACAGAAAAAGCAATGTAAGGAGTTGCAGATATGGGGCCGAAGGGACGCTGCAAAGAACCCTAAAGAACCCTAAAGTAATGCCTACCTGCCGGTGGGAAATATTACAATGATGTCGGTTTATATAATCCTTAAACTTTCATGTTAGTGAAAAGGATCACTATAATGCCATTCAGTCAGTCAATTTTAACTTACCTAATCTGCTGGTGACACTATCTTTACTCCAGGAAAAACCTCGAGCCTTAGAACAGAGAGGCTTCATGAAGCCTCAGCGCCCTTTCGGATCATATCTCAGTCTCTTCTTCAAGGTTTGCCTAAGGACTCGTCGTCAACGAATTCATGGGGCACGACTTATCTGCTCAATTCGCTATATTCAAGTAAAACTTATTTAAAAATTGAATTGGAATGGAAAAAAAATGTAGCAGATCCCTGTAAACCATATATATCTTCCTGAGACCATTTTTCCTCTTATGTTTCGTGCAAATACTCTTTTTTATCCACCTATTTACCTACCTGTTTACTACATTTTTATTGTCCATTTTAATTCATTTTTGAAAAAACATTTACTTGAATATTTAATACTATTTCCCAACGTCAACAAGAGTTCTTTAACCTCAGGCTTCTTTAAAATACGACTAGTGAGATTAGGAAAGGGAGATTCTTGGCAAGTCTAGTGAAGAAACTTGTCTAGACTATTTTCTGCTTCAGTTATCGTTAGCTCGATTCTGGGTCAAGTCTCGAGGGCAGATGTGTTGAAATATTATCCAGAGATTAAGAAGGAACTGTACATCTATGTCTTTCTGTTGTGTATTTGTACATAATTCTCTGGATATCTCCGAAAAAACGAAACAGCTGGTGTATATAACTTAGCTCGTGTCACGATATTTGTGTTTATATATATATATATATATATATATATATATATATATATATATATATATATATATATATATATATATATATATATATATATATATATATATATATATATATATATTTATATATAAGTAGTAAGTCTTTCAAGCTTCCTGATACTCCTGAAGATCGCAAGTACTTTCAACAGCACTTTCATCATTCATTAAATGTGGTGCCTTCTCGAGTCTCTTAGCTAACCAAACCTAACCTTACAGGCAATGTTATCCTAAACTCCTGTGACATGAAGGACCGCTGATAGTAAATCATTATTTTCAAATAATTACAGAGAGAGAGAGAGAGAGAGAGAGAGAGAGAGAGAGAGAGAGAGAGAGAGAGAGAGAGATTTGCATTAACATAGATTCTAGCAAAACTAATTCCTTAGCGCATTTATGCATTTAAATAATTATCTGGATAATTATTGGGAGAGAGAGAGAGAGAGAGAGAGAGAGAGAGAGAGAGAGAGAGAGAGAGAGAGAGAGAATTTCGACTTGTAATCAGCCAGCTGAATCATAATTGAATTAATATTTTTATAAGCGTAATTGTATTAGATTTCAGCATTTGAGGGTTGGTTAGGATTTCTGTTACAGTGGCTCCCTTGTAGCATTTTGGAGTATGGATGTATCTAAAAATTTGCTTGGCTTTATAAGTTATGTATGTAAGTATGCATGTATGTATGAATGTATGTAATATAGGAATGAAATGGAATATAGAGTTTAGGCCAAAGGCCAAGCTCTGGCAGGTGTAACAGTAGGAAAAACTCGCAGTTGCACTGTGAGATAATTGTTAGGAGAGGGTGGATGGCAAGATGGAAGAAATATATGAGTGGAGGTACAGTAAAAGGAATATAAGGGGGTTGCAGCTAGGGGCCATTGAAGGACCGATACAAAGAACCTCTAGTAATGCCTGCAGTGCACCCAGTGAGGTGCACTGAGGGCACTTCCCGGCCGTCCCCCCCCTCCCCCTTGGTACATAACTGAATTCTGGCTGTACATATTCCTGTCGAATGCAGATTCTGTCCTTGGAATCTAAATCAGCCTTTAGTCTGCAACATGATATCTGGTTGGTAAGTTTGAAATACGTGACTTTTTTTATTCTCATGACTATTAAGCTACAAATATCCCATTGATATAATATCATTTGACCATGTTATTTTGACTTTTATATATTTTTTTTCATTATGATAACCCTCTGAGAACGAATTCAGGAAATAAAATAGTTGCATGTAATTTTCATACCCCTATTTGGTAGGTTAATGAAAAGGGTACAAATATAGTCATTGCTTATAGTCATGATTCAGTTTTATACAGTATATATGAGAGTAAACTGTAATGACTATGTGATTATAGGGAGTTATCATGTGTTCAAAGGCTAAATATTTCGTTTCATTTTGAGTTCATTTTCATTCTTCTATATCCAAAAATAATCGGTGGGAATTTTCCACTAATTGTGTAATGAAATAGTATCAAAATGATCAATTAATGAAATCGTAATTTAATCCTGTCCTCAACTCTACGCATACTCTAAGGTGCCACGTGGTCACCATGCGGTCCTTTCTTCGCAGAACAAATTAGAGGATTTTTTACTATAAGCAAGTCCTTAACGCCATCTGTTGGCCACCTAAGAAAATCAGCGCAAGTGAACAACTGCATTTTCGAAGATGGGTAAGGAAACTAATTAGATTATTCCTATTACAACCTTTTTCTCATAATTTAAAATAATGAGTTTATTAGGATATCTAAATTCAACTTCAACTGGAAATGAGTATTTCATGTAAAGAAAAAATTACCCAAAATTCGACGTAAGGGAAGACGATAAAAATCAACTTGCCTACAGTCCACCCCTATAGCGAAAATACCACCGCCCGTCATAGACGATGTGAAGATCCAGGCATACCAACAAAATGAAATGCAACATCGTATTTAGGACAAGAACACTGCAGTTCTGAGCATAAAATGATCGAATCCAAAGTGATTTACTTAAATTCGGGTTTATGAACTTACTACAGACTACGTGAAACAACAAACTACCTTTAACTGATCTGCTTTAATAGCTAAATATAGATTGGCAGTTCCGACAACCCTTCTGTTACTGTTCGTAGGCATGAAGGTCTTGGAATGTTTTGCTCTGATCAAATACTTGCAGCAAACAAATAAATACTTTCAACAATTTTTGTCAGGATACTTTTCGAAAATAAACATACTCAATATTATTCAAGAAAAATAAACCGTTGTTAAAATATTTAAGATATGTTATTAATGTTCATCATAAAATGATCAAATACAGATGCTTCCTTAACTCAAATGTGGAAATCGATGTGCAAAGGATTCGTCATTTTATGATACCAAATTATTTAAAAAGTATCTGTCATTGTTTAAGGTAGGAAGGACTATTGTGGTAATATGAATTGGAATTGTCAATGAACGGATAAAATACAGTCTATGATGACTGAAACATATTATTATTATTATTATTATTATTATTATTATTATTATTATTATTATTATTATTATTATTATTATTATTATTATCCAGATGAACCCTATTCATATGGAACAAGCCCATTGGGGCCATAGACTTGAAATTCAATAAGCTTCCAAAGAATATTAAGGTGTTAATTAGGAAGTAAGAGAAGGTAAAAGGAAATATAGGTAGATATCTCACTTATTAAAAAGAAAAAATAAATTAAAAAATTAATAAATAGGTTAAAATTTTTTAAGATGCAAGGAGAATAGCGTTAGGATAGTAATGCATTGCATCTTGAGTAATAAATTTTTTCCAAGAAAATTACATTAAAATATTAACATTTCCAGCTCGAAAATAACCTGTAACTTAACACCAGTTTCATTCTGAAAGAGTTGACTGATAATACTGACGGCAAACTTTCTTTTTGTTCTTAATGATTACTGAGAAATACCGTTCATTAATTTGACTTCATATAGAGGATTAAGACAAAGCTGCTTTGATTGTGGGAGCGTCATGCTATAAATCAGTGATATTATGCAACTTCCACTACAGCGCTTATTCGTCATTGGTGGGCCAATAAGCTGCATTTTATCCAGTTCGAAAGCAAGATCAATTTGGCTTACGAACAAATCCTTAGTAAATTGCTTTGATATCTGACGAATCTTAGTCTGATTGCAACATTGCCTTATTGCAAAGAAATTGCAGTCTGTTGCAACATAGTAGGCAGATATTACCCAGCCTGAAGGAAAAGTTGGTTTGTTCCTTAGTTTATATCCTTGCCATTCTTGCGAATTTTTCCTGGCTTGCAATATTGTCGTATTGCAAGGGCTTTGCAATATATAGGAATTTCTGTTGCATATTCGTGATTAGAAGGTCAATATACTGCATTTTGTCAAGCCTGAAGCAAAAGTTTCTTTGCCAAGTGAAAAAGTCCCAAGATTAGCCTTGCCAATTTGGCGAATTTTCCCTTACTATTTTTATTATTATTATTATTATTATTATTATTATTATTATTATTATTATTATTATTATTATTATTATTATTATTATTATTATTATTTATAGGGGGGGTCTTGATCGGTGCTGAATTATGATTGGCTGCCCAGGGCATGTACCCTCGGGCGGAGCCTTCTCATCCAAGTCGATGTTTGGTTTTCGTCTTGAGTGCGAGCGGCATTGTAGTGCTGAGGATGAAGAGAAGAATTTCGATCCTCGGATGCCGAATTTTGATTTGCTCGTACGCTATGGGGATCGCTCGATGCATGTCTCATGGCTGCCGTGGGGAGGAAAAAGGTTTCTTACGTAATACTGAGTGTTGGTTTCTCCTTCCCAATGTGCAATGCTTCCAAGAGGCGTAGGCGGCGGTGGTCGGTAGTTCGGTCAATTATTTCGATGTTCGTGATTATGTCTTTTCTTGCTATTCTCTGGTTATGGACGGTCCTGGCATGACTAAAGATAGCCCCCTCTTGGGCGTGGCAGGAAATCCTCTAGGAGAAACCCATGGTGGTCATACCGATGTAAGAACCGAGGCTTCCTCGGACGGGGCATGAGTACCGGTATACCACGTTGGTTTTCTTCAAGGGGTCCTGCTGAGGGGGGGGCTGGGTTGTTACGCATAACCAGGCTGCTCGTCTTTCTGCTCTTGTAATAAATAACCAGATGTATATTTTTGTTGGAGTCAACAGGGCTGACATTATTCTCGATGATGTTTTTGAGGGCGCGTTCGTCTTCTTTATATTTATGGTGAAATTGTCCTTTATAGAAGAGCTCTATGCGTTCAGGGGCATCGGGGCGAGGTTCCTGACGGTACCATCTATCGATGTTCGCCTTGATAGATTCTTCTATATCCTGGTTTGGGTGTCCATTGTCTAAGAGGGTTTGGGCTACACGTTCTATTACTCTGACCAAATACTTGCAGGAAACAAATAGGTACTTTTAACAATTTTTTTCAGGATATTCTTCGGAAATAAACTTACTCAATATTATTCAAGAATAACAAACTACAGTTAAAATGTCTAAGATATGCTATTAATATTCATCATAAACAGATCGAATACAGGTGCTTCCCCAACTCAACTGTAGAAATCGATGTGCAAAGGAATCATCATTTTATGATACCAAATTATCCACAAAGTATTGGGCAATGTTTAAGGTAGGAAGAACTATTGTGGTAATATGAATAGGAATTGTCAATGAACGGAAGAATGATAGTCTATGAGTCTATATTATTATTATTAAACATATTATTATTATTATTATTATTATTATTATTATTATTATTATTATTATTATATTATTATTCAGAAGATGACCCTATTCATATGGAACAAGGCCACAGAGGCCATTGACTTGAAATTCATGTTTCCAAAGAATATGGTGATCAATCAGAAGTGAGTAAAGGGAAATACAGAAAGAAGAGATTTCACTTAGTCTACCTGCTAACACAGACCAAGTTAACTAATCTGCAGTCAAATATTCATATCAAAGTTCCTTGTAAAATATTTAGCTTCCTTCCCATGGCATGTTTATACAAACATGTAAAACAAACAAGCTCTCACAAACACGAAAAGGAATAATATTTATATTCCCCAAGTCATAGCCGAGTGGCCCGCGTCGTTTCAATTATGGATTTAGGCTGTCAAAAATCCCGCAAAAAAGTGACGCAAGAAAAAATAGCTGCTCGAACCTTCGTTAAAACCATAAAAGGAGATTTGATTTTTTCTTTTTTTAATTTTTCTGGATTAAACGGACTGTCACTGAATGCAAGTCAGATAAGAAGGCAGATGTCTTGCTCAAAAGACTGGTGAAAAGATTGGCGGACGAGGTGACCTGATGAGTGGTTTCCGTGTTGCTCGAATCGGGACAAACTGGTCTTAACGTAAGCTTCTTAGTTTTTGGATCCTGGCTGGAGAGAGGTTATAGAAAAAAAGGAGCTGACAGGGCTTTTGAATATAAGCACCCTTTTAGTAATGCCTACAGTGCACAACGTGAGTTTCATTGACTGTACTAACACCATAGGTGCTCTTTATTATTCATTGTAAAATTATATGTCTCATGATTCTTGTTAGGATGAAATGATATACACTGCCACTACTGAGACAGTGTGTGTTAGTGAATTTCTGCTCATCTTCTGAATAATAATAATAATAATAATAATAATAATAATAATAATAATAATAATAATAATAATAATAATAATAATAATAATAATTGAAAGACGAGACCATAAGCTACAAAGCAAGCGAATGACCGGAGCTTGCACGGAACCAGTACAAAAAGAGGCATGATTCAGTAGCTAAAGCCTTCCACTGGAGCCTGTGCAAGAAACACCAGCTGAAATTCAAGCTTCTAAAGAATATGGCGTTCATTTTAAAGAAGTTACAGAAGATAACAGGGCATACAGAAAGAAGAAATCAGCAACTAGAAACGAAAAAAAATTGAATTAATAAATTGTTAAATATATTGAAATATAAATAGATTAACAAAATACAAGGTGAATTCTTTTCGAGTGGTAATGCTTGGCATCTCCGTTGAACGTTTGAGGGTCTAATTGCACAACATCCTCAGATAAAAAGTAAATAACGAATTTTGGGGGGCTCATTACTACAAGGAGAAAGAGAATTGTAAACTCTATTATTGTTAGGTCGTATGGAACTTCAAAAACATGGAGTTTGAAGTTAAAGTTTGGTGACTGCCTTTGTATAAACCGAAAAAAAAATAATGATTTTAAGAGAGCATAACATCAGATTAATTACTTTCCAATTTACGTTTCAAGATGAAATAGTATCGAGTAAGAAAGAGAGAGAGAGAGAGAGAGAGAGAGAGAGAGAGAGAGAGAGAGAGAGAGAGAGAGAGAGAAATCCTGACATTCTTCTATGTTTTTCTATTATTTTAGTTTATTTTCTATCAATTTCCTGTAGATTAATAAGAACTCGAATATTCAAGCAAACTCTGTAAATGTGTCTGGCAACTGTATAGAAGTCTTGTAAATTCCTAGAGCAGATAAAAAAAATCTCCAAATCAACTACTTTAATGGCCATGCATTACAGAGATGTAAAGATACACGCGAACTTTTTGCATATGTCTCGATTAAATAATAATCATGCATCCATTCCTTCAAAAGTCGTCATTTTATGAATTATTATTTTGAATAAAAGTAACTACTTTTTTATGAAAATATAATTACGTATTCATATCAGTAATCTGCTTCAACAGTCTTTAATCTTTTTTCAACATTTTCATGAGGGGTCAGTGTGGTTGCCATCAAAAGATTATTATAAAAAAAATTAACCTACTGCTATTTTGTATGAAACTTATTTAACATTTTTAACAGTAATACCTGAAATGTTAACGTATAACTTCCGTTACTTGCCAATAAATTTGCTTTGTATACTGAAAGACCTCGTAGGTCCCAGCGCTCGTCCTTTGGTGTAAAATCTATATTTAAAGATATATGTATATGTATATATATATATATATATATATATATATATATATATATATATATATATATATATATATATATATATATATATATATATATATATATATATATATATATATATATATATATGTGTGTGTGTGTGTGTGTGTGTGTGTGTGTGTGTGTGTGTGTGTGTGTGTGTGTGAGTGTGTTTGCAAGTGTGATCTTAGTACCAACGATAAACACACATAACCATTAACCACGCAACAAACAATCTCAGCATCGTAATTAAATGACGATATCGATCGCTATCAAAACCTCATTGGTAATTGATGTCTGGGAAATGAGATGATCGACGCATCGACAGGGGAAGTCACGTGATTGGCTCTTTTTAATCGACTCATTCGACAAGGGAGAAGCCTTGATTTCTTCCTGATTTACTGCATAGGGCGATTAAAATCTCGCCTATTTATTTCTTAGCCGTTTTAATTGAATTCTTTTACGTCAAGAGAGAAATTAATCGGACTATTTGACAGCAGATAGATTAGGACTTGGGCAAATTGATAGGCAAAGGGTTATGTTGCACCAGTACCTGTCCAGGTAAATATAAGATAAACAACCAGAAAATGCGCCGAAATTTCTTTGGCTCAATCGAGTTTTCTAAACAGCGTATAATGCTGTATGAAACTCTCAGCCACGGCCCACGTGGCTCCTAGCCGCGGCCCATGGAACTTACAGCCACGGCACGGGGGTGCTCTGTTTTGTTGGTACCTATAGCGGTGCCAGACGCACGATCGTAGCTAATTTTAACCTTAAATAAAATAAAAAAAAAAAAAAAACACTGAGGCTAGAGGGCTGTAACTAGGTATGTTTGAAGATTGGAGGGTGGATGATCAACATACCAATTTGCAGCTTCTAGCCTCAGTAGTTTTTAAGATATGAGGGCGGACGGAAAAAGTGCGGACGGACAGACAAACAGCCATCTCAGTAGTTTTCTTTTACAGAAAGTTAAAAATGAATAAGTAAATGAAGTTTATGTTGATCACTCTTTGCCCTTATGTTTTTATTTATATAAAAAAGAACCTTTTGCCTGAACGTTGGGAAATGGTGGAAAGTAAGCTGATAGAAAGAGAAAATATGAACGGAGGTACAGTAAAAGGAATGAAATGGGTTGCAGGTAGGGGCTGAAGGGGCACTGCAAAGAACCTTAAGTAATACCTAGAGTGCACCGCATGAGGTGCACTGACAGCCCTGAGCCCTTACGGAATACTACATTTTATGAAGCTCTGCAGTGCTCAAACTAGTAAATAGCTCCAGGCTATTCAGACCCACTAGCCATAATATTCCAGGAATGAAATGCTGAAAGATAATATCCACTACGATGCTAAAGTGTATCGGTTATGGTTATTTCATAAATGAAAAATGGTATTGGCTGCCCGGGTGTTCGCTATGAATATTTGTTAGCTCTATATCCGGATTAGCAAAGTTCATTAACATGCCGACATGGCTGGCAGATACGAAGAGAGAGAGAGAGAGTGAGAGAGAGATTGGCAGAAAGAGAGAGAGAGAGAGAGAGAGAGAGAGAGAGAGAGAGAGAATGTTTTCCATCTCACACGATAAAAATAAAGTTTGATTCATATTTATAATCTTAAATACCCTTATTATTTACACACAAACGCTTTATTCTTCTGTCTTCAATAGTATCTTCATAATGAAGGGTAATATATCAATAACCACAAATCAAAAAAGCCTTATTATCAAATTATTAAAAGACAATGATATAACGGAGGACCAAGGACATAGAGACAGACAGACTCACGAAGTTAAGTATATCTTAGTTTAACCAGACCACTGAGCTGATCAACAGCTCTCCTAGACAGGGCTGGCCCGAAGGATTAGACTTATTTTACGTGGCTAAGAACCAGTTGGTTATCTAGCAACGGGACTTACAGCTTATTGTGGAACCCGAACCACAGTATACCGAGAAATTGATTTCTATCACCAGAAATAAATTCCTTTAATTCTTCACTGGCCGGCCGGAGACTCGAACTCGGGCCCACCAGAGTACTAGCCGAGAACTCTACCGACTCTTCCAACGAGGAATCACAGAGGTGATTCCATTCCAGGAAGGGGGGGGGGCGGTGGTTGGAGAATAAAAACATTTCAGGACAATTGGCATTTCCGTTTATAGACCATGGCATTTACAAAGGCCTAACTAGGGCAGCCGCCCCTAAATCCAATCCCATTACAGGGAGGGCCGAAAGGGAAAGAATTTGGGACAAATTTCACCTGGTTTTCTGAATGCTGCCCCTCCCTCGCTCCAGTGATAATAATAATAATAATAATAATAATAATAATAATAATAATAATAATAATAAGGCAGAATGAGTTAGAAAACTAAAAAAGAATTAGTGACAATAACCTATTTTCGATAATATATCTAAAGTTAATAATAATAATAATAATAATAATAATAATAATAATAATAATAATAATAATAATAATAATAATAATAAGGCAGAATGAGTTAGAAAACTTCTTCAAAAAAGAATTAGTGACAATAGTACCTATTTTCGATAATATATCTAAAGTTAATAATAATAATAATAATAATAATAATAATAATAATAATAATAATAATAATAATAATAATAATAATATAAAAACGCAGAATGAGTTGGAAAACTACGCCCAAAATTAACTAATGGATATGGAAGCTGTCTTCGATATTTTATCCAGTAATAATAATAATAATAATAATAATAATAATAATAATAATAATAATAATAATAATAATAATAAGAAGAAGAAGAAGAAGAAGAAGAAGAAGAAGAAGAAGAAGAAGAAGAAGAAGAAGAAAGAGAACAGATGGAACTGAATCATAACAAAATGCTCAGACATGGTGAGTAAGAGAAAAACAGACTTTGAAAAGAAATTCTATTTCCAGAACGTCAAAAGCCTCTTTGTAATAGAAATGTAGGTGAGAAGACTAGATAGAATGTGGAGTTATTAAAAATGTAAATATGACAAAATACGTCTTTATGCAACGTAGATGGAAGCTTTGTGATACCAGCCTCACATGAAAGAGGAAATAGCAAAAAAAAAAAAAAAAAAAAACCGTTATGATGTAAACAAACATTAAACCCTTTTGAATGTCACTGGAGCGTTTAAGGCCAAAGGGGATATTTTTCATGAGAACACTCACGATTCGTCGAATTCTAAAGGGAATTCAGAAAGCATCAAATCATATCATAGAGTCAAGAACAAACTGACGCTTCTGACGTATGCAGAATAATATATTGGCAAACTTTTGGCAGTTTTTCTGACATATGTACCCCAAAGCCAAATCAAAAGTCCTTCAAAAGAAGGCATCGTGCTTACCCCATACAAAAATGGGAAAAAGCACGTTAAAAGAAGAAGAAGAAGCTGTCTTATAATAATAATAATAATAATAATAATAATAATAATAATAATAATAATAATAATAATAATAATGTTAACGATAACAATAATTACCATCATCATCATCATCATTATTATGATAATAAACAAATCACTTCGATAACAAAAATAGCACGCACTGCAACTCGATTCAGTTGTTTTAAACAAAATCGTCAAATTTATTACCCTTCGAAGCTAAAAAAAAAAAAAAAAGAAACCGCCTTTGAATAAAAGATCGAAATTCTTGAGCCTTTAACCCGAGAAGTCTTTTCGACTGGAAAGTGCTCCCCTCTCCCCGCCACCAACTCCCCTCTCCTTCTAAACCCCGCCCCCCAAAAAAAACTACTAAGGTAGCCAGCCTCAGAAAGTACTCTAAACAGTTCACCGATTCCCCTTCATGAATAGCTAATCAGGTCCTAAACCTGGTATGAGGACTTGAAAACTAGGAGTATTCAGACTCTCGACAAATTCTTTCTCCTTGCATCCCCTCCCCAACAAGGCAGAGGTTTGTGACAGAGGTTTCGGAAACAGTTCGGTTTGGTGGGGTTTCTTTGTTGGTAGAGTCGTTTACGAAAACGAAGCTTTGTTATTTATGTAGTGGGTAGATTACTCGTACTTTTAGTATGAGTGTAACGTATATATACATATATATATATATATATATATATATATATATATATATATATATATATATATATATATATATATATATATATATATATATATATATATATATATATATATGCCAGATAAACAGGGAAAGGTGGAAACTTGTTAAAGAGGAAGTAAACATCGGAATGAAGGGTGGGAATGAATGAATTCCTAGGAATCCTGGAACGAGAGTTCATTTGGCAGACTCTTTGATGGAAGAAAAGAAATAGGGGGAGGAAGGGAATATCTGAAATGAATTCTATTCGGCTGCAGCTCTGTTACCTAAATAAAGGAAATTTAGTTAGTAAATCAAGTTAAATACTTTATTTTTAGTTTTGCGTCTCATTTTGGGAAGCACATGAGATGTATTAGGGGTTGTGTATTATTTTATTTAATTTCTTCATTTTGTGAGTAACTATAGAAGAAAAGAACATGAGAAACACAAGAAAGAAGAATGGCAGTATTTAGTATACCGTGAAAGTATTTTGAAATAAACTGACATCAGTTGTATTTGCTTGTCACAAATTTTGTCCCAATTTTCAACAAATGACAGATGCCATTCTTTGAGTGTTACTTTAACCGTAATGTTTAATTTACTGTCTATTAACTCTTCTGAAACAATAACTATTCTTCCTTCGTTTATATTCATTTAAAAAAATTGTAAACTTGACACAAAGACTTCTCAGGGACCTTAAATGAATTTCCTGCATTTTTGTGTTGCCGCTAGAACGTTCTATGAATTTCAAAACACTATTCTCCCATTATTTGTAGAGGCTTTCTTATCAACATACCTTACTCTCAATACTATAGCAAAGCATCCAGTTTCACTCAGGCTACCATGAAGTGGGAATATTCATCTAGCCTGGCTGGTTCTTATCACTGAGGGAATATTCGCCACAGCATCGGTAAGGCTTTGCTTATCCCGAATTATAGATTTTGTCTTCCTTTATATTTCCCAAATTCAACAGCTCTCTATCCTGCCTTGTTACTGTTAATATTCTTCATAAAGCTAATAATAGCGATATTGATTTTTAGTATTGCTTTCAACTATAGTTCCCAAAGGTTCATGTTAAATGTTTGGTAATTATAGTTTACAAATTAATTAATATTAAGGGTAATATTTTGCTCAGTCAGTAGAGAAAGATAAAAATAAAGAGTAAAAACATTAGAACATTACCTGGCTTCGAAAAACTTCTTAATACTGCCATCACCTGCAAAGAAGAGAAGACATAAATAAATAGCACTCAATTTTAGCCAACGGCAGGCTTTCAGAGAGAGGTGCCTCACCTGGCGGGAGATGAAAGAAAAACAGAAGAGGAGAGAATCCAGAGTAAAGGCTTTGGAGATTTCGGGGGAAGGACCCAATCATTCTTCCCGTTGCGTCGGAAACACAGGCCTCTTTTAGCACTCCGTGAATAGGGCCGTATATTTCTTGTAAGCAGAACAGATGGAAACTTGAAAATATTCAGAGGAGCTGCTATACTTCTTTGGTGCACCTTATTGACCGGGGCCTGATTCGGAATGCGCAAGCTGGCGTAGAATGTGCGTTTTGAATTTTAACTATTTTTTTCTTTCTTATTTAAAATGAAAGAATGCTTTGGTATATTATTGTTTCTAATTCCTTCATTTATTATCGATCTTGACATCAAATATAAAAAAAATCAACAAAATGTAAAAGAGACGGATAGGACATAAAATATTTTTAAATGTATTATGCAAGAAAGGAAATGATTCACATTATTGCAAATGTGGAAGATGGGTGATGTAACCATGAAGTTTTATACATACACACATACATACATACATACATACATACATACATACATACATACATACATACATACATACATACATATATATACACACATATATATGTGTGTGTGTATATATATATATATGTATGTATGTATATAGACAGTTTTTTGTGTTCGTCCCAGACAGAACAGTGCTAATGATTGACAGGATGTCAAGAAGAATGTCGATGACAGAGAATATGTAAATTTTTATTTTGCGTCATATCAGAAAAAAAATGTTGCTGTCATGATGTTCCAGTGCAATCGACAAAAGAAGTAAAGATATGTCAGTGTCCATATTTTATCATCACTGAAGAAATCATTAATATCCTGTTTATCTTTATTTTTACAGAACATTACCGATTATCAGTATCCTAAAATTCGTCATTAGAATCTAAACCACTGATAACAGAGTTGATTTCTAACAGAAATGAGATTATTAACTATATGGAAACTATCCTCTTTTCCCATAAAGATTGGACAGGTATTGGATATAGCTGATCCCTTTACCTGTACTCAGTTAATACATTTTTTTTTGCACTAGGGTGGTTTAGAATATGCGGGGTTATATGGTAGAAATCTCAGATTAACTTTATGGCAAATTTACCACAGATACTTTAAATATTCTCAAATAAATGGGTGATGCTCATAGGGGCTAGAAAAAAGTGGTATCTATAAATCTAATTGTTTATTAAGATAGATATTAATAGTCCACGGTATGATTTAAAAGGATATCACTCAGTGAAAGTGAACTAAACTCTTTTGACAGGAAGATCAATAAACATAAAAAATTAAACAAGAGAGAGAGAGAGAGAGAGAGAGAGAGAGAGAGAGAGAGAGAGAGAGAGAGAGCTGGATGAATATAAGAGAATATAAGACAGACAGACAGACAGAAAGGGGATAAAAAAAGAGACAGACTGACAAAGAGGAGGATGAATAAGAATAAGAGAGAGAGAGAGAGAGAGAGAGAGAGAGAGAGAGAGAGAGAGAGTTGGATGAATATAAGAGAGAAACAGACAGAAAGGGGTGATAAAAAATGAGACAGACTGACAAAGAAGGAGGATGAATAAGAGAGAGAGAGAGAGAGAGAGAGAGAGAGAGATGAATATAAGAGAGAAACAGACAGAAAGGGGTGATAAAAAATGAGGCAGACTGACAAAGAGGGAGGATGAATGAGAGAGAGAGAGAGAGAGAGAGAGAGAGAGAGAGAGAGAGAGAGAGGACGGATGAATAAATGGCCAATTACTAGATGGTGAAAATGATGGATCTGATAATCCCCGAGTGTTATCGAGTGTTAATTAGAGACTCGCTAATATCCTGCGTCCATTAAGACTAATCGCCCCTCAGATGATGGAGACTGTCCACCTGAGGACGATTAACAATATTATTATAACGTGTTATTCTAACATGGTCTCCTAATTAACAAACTAAATTTCATTAGACCTCCCACGAAACTGCTATAAGTTTGAGAAGTTGAACAGGGAAGTGGTTTTTTCGAGGGACACTGTAAAGAAGTTGAATAAATCACCATATCATCAGCAGTGGGCCATGCAAGACGCACTGGCAGCAGTAACCATATCATGAACCTGTGGACGAATACATATATATATATATATATATATATATATATATATATATATATATATATATATATATATATATATATATATATATATATATATATATATACATAGGCTACATACATATGTAATGTATGTATATATATATATATATATATATATATATATATATATATATATATATATATATATATATATATATATATATATATATATATATATATATATATACATACATACATATAATAATGTATGTATATATATATATATATATATATATATATATATATATATATATATATATATATATATATATCACACAAATAAGCAAAAAAAAAAAAAAAATGGCACATGTGGTGTCGTCACGAACCTCCAACAGCCGATAATGGGAATTCAGGATATTTATGTCGCCCTCGAAGAGACATTTCTAGAGCGGCAAAGAGAAGTATTGTGACTCGAGTTTGTCTTCAAGGTGCAAGAAACCTCTCTCAGGGAAAGTTACTTATGCTGTCTGTGCAGTCTGTGCGGAATCCGTCACGAAAAATGGATGGTTCTTTTAAGGCGAACAGACCCCACAACAGAGATTTATACATTATTTACCTTTTGTTTATGGATGTGACTACAGGATGTGCTTATTTGTCTAAGTGTAAAAGGGAGCATTCTTTGGATAAAAAAAGATGTAATATTCATTTTATACAGAAGCATTCAGAAAAAAGGTGTGTTCTTTGGAGCAAGAAGTAAATATTACCTGCATATTTAATATGCTAAAAAAATGTAACAGAATGAAAGTCTGTGGGTTACCGTGTTGATAAGACATTAGTTACCTCAAAATAAAAGAAATTATCTACTGAGGTACTGTGATTTTATGGTGTGAAGTACAGCACATTTTTTTTTTTTGCAAAGGGAATTGGACAAGTATGAGAACATTATTAATTTATTTAAGAAAAAAAATTAGAACACATGAACACCTAATGATGGACGTGCACGTAAATGGAAAAAAATAAATTAATACAGATATACATTATTGTTCGAAGGATGGGCTATTTACAAGGGAATTGATACATGTGTAGAAGAAGGGCCAGTGTATTTTAATTGAAGTTTACACTTAGGTGTCTAACACGAATAGCTGGACCCTAAAAACATAAAAATAGAGTACTTCGTGGTTTATAAATTATCCAAAATTGACACACTTCACGCAACTTACACAACACGGGACCATAAATAATGTGCATTTAACCAAAGACTAGAATGGTTATGGCCCAAATCCTAATCCAACTCCTGCCATTTTCAGAAATTTAATTGACAGACTAAAGTGTCATCGTGCATAATGAGAGCCTCTTCAGTCTCCCTAATCTGCCATTGGACGAGATACTGTAATCTTTGGAAACACTGAATATTCCCTCGATGAATCCCAGAAAAGCTCATTTTGGCAATTAGAGATCATTGACGAAACCCTAATGGTTATCAATGATTCTCATTTCCCTTTCATAGAATATCTTTTCAAGTCACTTAATGTGTTTTACGAGATTCACTTCTGGTGTAATTATCTCCTTTGTAGTCTGGGAGGTTATAAAAAACAAGCATTAGAGTCGTCTGTCTATTCAAAGAACGATGTTTTGGATGAAGATTGACGAGCTCTCGCGGAGGCAAATGGCTCCTCTGGAGATTCCAACGCGTCTCTCGTGAACATTTTGTAGATTTTAGTAGGTCTCTCACAGGCACGCAGGTCATTAGATAAGGATATTATCGTTATGGAATGAGGACGTTATGGAGGGTACTTTATTTGAAAGAAATAGACGTATGAATGCTTATGTTACGTTGTTCTTTGTATTCATTATATAATAATAATAATAATAATAATAATAATAATAATAATAATAATAATAATAATAATAATAATAACAAAAGTACAAAGATTTTCTTAAAGATCATGAAGAAAGTTCGTCTTTAGACGAACGACAACTGGAATCTTCTTCATAAGTGATTTGAAACTTCCAAAGAGAATGACTTTCCCAGACAACACGCCGGCGGAGATTGCCTCTCTCTCTCTCTCGGTCGAATAAAAAACTGAAGGAAATGACATTCACTGAATTCGGAAGACATTTAACGATAGTTTGATAGTTCTCTTCCAAGAATTTTAAAAATGACGTCATTTACAGATTCCTGTGGGATGTGGGATGTCTCTGGTCTTTCTTAATAAGAAGTTATTGTGATGTTTGTTCTTTTAGCATAGTGTCTCTTGTCGAGCCAAAATCAGAAGTTGAATCTTTAAATGAATTATATTCGACTTGACTCATCAGAAAGCATGCTCGAGGTTTTAGAATGATAACAATATACTAAAATAAATATCTATCAATTTATTTTATAGGTATCAATGAAGGCATTGTGAGTGTGTGTGTGTGTGAGACTAGTATATGCGTACGAGTATGCATGGTAGTTTCTCCCTCTCCCCACACTATTTTAAAAACGATATACACAATGACAATTCCCACCATCCATTGCCAAATTACAAAACGTGGCTTTCCCTTGCTAAATGAAATTGGAATTGCACACGTATCGCAATGCAGCTGCAAACACATCCGACGTGGGAAGTGTATAATTCAATCACCTGACTCTGGATGTGTGTTCAGGTTTTGAGATAGAGAGGTTAGGCACTTTATGCAAATGAGCGGTTCATGGCTGTTTCCTGAGGACTTCCCTGTAAGGATTACGTCACTGTTCTTTCTCAGGGGTCACGATTCAAGATGGTGAAGAATATGAAGAACAATCAAGCAGGTTAGAGGGTCTCGTTTTGTCTTCATTCAAAAGGGAATTCAGACACATGCTCACGCTGATACATATACATATGGAGGATACATACATACATACATACATACATACATACATACATACATACATACATACATATATATATATATATATATATATATATATATATATATATATATATATATATATATATGTGTGTGTGTGTGTGTGTGTGTGTGTGTGTGTGTGTGTTTTGTGCTGCATTGCATGCTTATGAAAGAAAGAGAGAGATAGAAGATAGGTGAGAGACAATAAAGAAAGTAGAGAGAGAGAGAAGAAGAGAGAGAGAGAGAGAGAGAGAGAGAGAGAGAGAGAGAGACGACAGGAGGCGATACATTAAACGTAAACGAAAACACCATCATATACCGGATGCTTTCTTGTCTCTTTTCTTCCTCCTCCCCCTTTCGTTATCAACAGTACCATTTGTAGCAACAAAACATTAGATACTGTAGTAAAAGGGTTACTAATATACTACTCCCCCACTCCCCTAGTCCTCTATGGAACCACAAAAATTACTTCCTCCATGTGCATTCCAGTCTTTTCTTTTATCTGGAATTTTTTTCTTCCATGGCATCGTTCCCTCTGGAAACGGAGGTCATTTGACTTCTAGCAAATTTACCCGAATATTTTTTTCTCGTCAGACCCTGAGGTGGGGTGGGTGATGGGAGCGTTGTAAGTTTAAGGTTTTAGGTTTAAGAATTGTCTGAATAAACACACACACTCACACACACACACGCGCACGCGCAGGTTTACACACACACACACACACACACACACACACACACACACATATATATATATATATATATATATATATATATATATATATATATATATGAGTATATACATATATATATGTATATATATGAGTATTTACATATATATATGTATATATATATATATATATATATATATATATATATATATATATATATATATATATATATATATATATATATATATATATATATATATATAAACCTACCAAGCATCCTTTCTTTTGGAATCAGCTCGTGCTTAAGAATATCAGTTTCACTCACACGTTCTTTCCGTGTATGTCTACCTGTCTCTGTCTATGCCTTATATATATTCGTTTATAGTCGTAAGAACCATGTCTTTTTCTCTTGTTGACCTTATCATAGACAGATGTGTATGGTAAGACATTGTTTATATGTATGACAATCCACTTATGCACTGTTTTGATTTATTTAATGATTCATTTATTTTGTAAGTCCTATAGGATTCTTGAACGTTAAATTGAACTAGCATCACCATAAACTATTAATATATTTCCCATCTATGTTACCTCTTCCTCACTTTATTTTTATCCATTTTATATTTTATTCACAATCTTTGATGCAGAATATTTTAATAAGTACACAAATGCAACTGCCAAAAAAAAATTATCTTTAAATCTAGTTTTATTTTCATACATATTAAAAAAAATTCATATTCGTTTTCGTTATATTATCAATCATTTTTTTTAAATGTCTAGCATTTTTGTTTTCCTAAATTTTCACACACTGTCACCTTTGTTTTTAATATTCTATTTCGTCTACAATAATAATAATCCCAGTTCACTCGGCAATAAATAAAAAAAATATATATGTGAATCCAATCACTTGAAACTTTAAATTTGTAAGGAATTATATAACAAGTAGACGAATAACCTAGGGAGATGGAGAACTTAAAGATAAGTATCTGGACTAAATATTTTCGAGTAAGGTAAGAAATTTAAATCTTTAAGGAAATTTAAATGTTTAAGGACTACAAGGAACTAGAAATAGGTACGCTTTAGTATATATTGATTTTTTAAATTTAAAATGTCCAATGTACAATATACATTATTCTCTAATTACAATATTGCGTTTTGGAACTCTCATGTAATAATATTCTTCTAATTGTTTCCATAAACATTACTTAATCTTTACTATATATATAGCTGTTGAATCTCCTATGCATTCTGAGCTGAAATAGATACGAGCAATTTTACAGATACTCGGTAGATATATTTTCTGTTACTTATTTGTCATGCATGAATAATATTTTCCTTGTAGAAATTCCTAGGTGACGAGTCCTTATGGCCTACCATGCATAATGCAATGAAGTTTATACGCATAAAAGAATATTTCGATTTTAGTAAATAAAAATCAGTATTGACTTGTTCTACATAGCGGTGCTTAACTATCAGTGAAACAAGCTCCTTATTATCAAAATATTTCAATTTATTTTTAATTGTTTCGGTAAACCACTGTATATGAGCGTCTTCACGTGAAGAGATAACGCATTACGTGGAAATATCTTCAATGCAAATACATTGTAGTTACGTATTTTATCATACATTACTGCATAAAATAAACAATTTAAGTAAAGGTAAATAATACGATAAACTTGGGAATGAGCGAAAAACCGAACGAATTGTTAAGGAAAACAAGTCCGGCGGTTTCTGGTATGAGCTGTCAACAGTCCAAGGGACCTTAGAAGCCGGTTGAATATGCTTATCCCGGGTGACGACAGATGGCAGCAGCTTGCAGGCCCATATGATTCCTCAACAGCAGGAAAAGGTTTTATATATACAGCTAAATTGGCATCATCGCTAGATTAACTAATCTAATTCAGTTTATAATGAACCTTGCCTAAATGCATGAAGTAAATGCACACCTTGCGTACAAATTAAAGTGATTTACTCTTAATATGACGTAGGTGGGGTTCCCATTGAGAGAGAACTTCTTTTAATTTGCCATGGATAAATTGACCATCAATCAAATATTAAGATAGGAGGAACCTAGAGATATACACAGAAGTAACTACTTACAGATAAAACGTATTTGTCATAATACGTAAACTTGAGAACTTTGGATAATTATGTGATCTAGTGTTTATTAGCTTCAAATGTAATACAAGTTTACAAATGACTTTCAACGTGTTCTTTAAACCTTTATTTTTACCAGAGGAGAGAGAGAGAGAGTATTTTTATGGGAAAACTAGTGATGAAAATTGTATCCAAATTTATTTCAGGAATAGTTAGAGCCCATTTGATCATGCAATTACAGTCGTTATCCAACCTTTACCACCGGATCGAGAGAGAGAGAGAGAGAGAGTATATAAATGACTTTTATTCAAACGGTTATAGCTTAATAATAAAAATAAAACCGGTACACCTGAAATTCAGGCAATAACAACAGACAGCAGGAAATTTTGCCTTGCAGCACTTTTATAGCTGTTGAAGGAATTCCAAACATATTTTCGTTTTCATCTGTAAGTCTATATTCTAAGATTTATTGCATTAATGGAGGTTTCACGTTCTGTTCATGAGCGTTTTGGTAGATTCATAAAGAGTTTAATGCTATGGACGTTTCTGGACAGGAGGTTTAATCCTTATTGATTTAAGAAATTACCAGCACGTACCATAAACCCATAGTCATATGGGTCTAATATCTGTCTGTTGGACATACTGAAAACCTGTTTAAGTTACTTCCTATATCACCTCCTGAAATTATTAAACTATTACTTTAAAATTAACAGCTGCGTTTATTTATTGAGTTAAACACGGTACTGTGAATCGAGCGTCCTGTACGGTTTCAAAATAGAATTATAAAGGAATGAGATATTTTTATGATATGTATTTCAAATGGCGGAAATTCATAAACTATCAAACACAAAACGAGAAGAGAATATCGAATCCCCTTTCCTTCTTTAGCAAAAAGATCGAATTCTGAGACTGCATTTTCAAAACCTTGAGAGAAAGCTGGTCCTGATTCTCTCTCTCTCTCTCTCTCTCTCTCTCTCTCTCTCTCTCTCTCTCTCTCTCTCTCTCTCTCTCTCAGAACCGCAAGTGAGGTAAGTAGTTCATTACCGCGAAGCATGAATCGATTCTCGCTATTTCAGTTATGATGAAGTTTTTGAGGCGATAATCAGAAGAGAAGGTTAAAGGGTTTCGCCTCCTCTCTCGTTTCCTCATCAACCAACTTTCCTCGAAAGTTCGTTCTATTTCCTTCTTCGGGAAGTTTTATAAGGTTTATCGCACAGCAAAGGTTTACGGTTTAAGCTCCCCAAGAATAGACTATAGCTCACATAGTCGTCTAAAATGAAGCTATTTATAAAATATGGAATAGGCCTGGCACTGGGGCACTTCCGGCCATTCAATGCTTCTGAACACAGTAAAAAGAGGGAGTTAGAGTGGTTGAACAGTAAGAGAAAGAGGCCCAAAAAAATAATGAACATGAAGTACAAGGATCTAAAGAAGTAAGAGCTGAAGAGGGTGGACAGCAAGATTGAAGGAAGGAAGCGGGAATGGAGGTAAAGTAAAGGGCTAAAAAGTGGGTGCAGCCAGGGGAGGAATGGTCGTTGAAAACACCCTTTAGTAAAGCTTACAGTGCACCACGTGGGGCGCACTGAAGGCACTACCCCCACATAGGATCTAGAATGAAATATATTGTTCACAAATCGTATTCCTATCGTGAATATTTTTTCCAGTTAATCAGGTATCGACTTGCTAATTAGTCTATCTTTTGTTTGTTAACATTCTTCAGTTTTCTGATTACTTCATCCCCTGTCATAAGAATTCATTAATTATTTTAGATTTTTTATTTAATTCAGAATGAAATGGCGATTCTTATATTGATGGATTCTATCCCTATCAAATTGCACCTTACAATACCCGGTTACTTCATTGGTAATCTCTCTCTCTCTCTCTCTCTCTCTCTCTCTCTCTCTCTCTCTCTCTCTCTCTCTCTCGTTAGCTCTGAACTTTGACAGAAATTAAGCGAAGTGAGATGAAGGTGCAAATGTCAAATTGCACTTGAAAACACCCGTTTACTCGATTGGTAAATCTCTCTCTCTCTCTCTCTCTCTCTCTCTCTCTCTCTCTCTCTCTCTCTCTCTCTCTCTCTCTCTCTCTCTTTCGTTAGCTCTAAATTTTTAAAGAAATTAAGGGAAGTGAAATAAAAACTGGCTTTCCCCTGTTGCATCAAGACCTTCTCTTTATAAAACGTCTAATTTAATTAAACATTAAACAATTTCCCGGGAAATGACGCTCGGATGCTGCTACTTTTTCCCTTTGTCTAACGAGTTCTTTCTTAAAGAACTAATTTACATATAGTTCAGCATTTAAAATTTCTTTGTCACTAATTTGCATATTCGTATGAAAGACTTCTTTTATTGTTTGCTTTACTGTCTCCCTCCTTATCTCTGTCTCTTTCTTACTGCTACAAAGTTAACGGAATTGACGGAGAGGAAGGACAGTGCAGACTGTTTAGGGCAGACAAAAAATATTTTGGATATGCCGAATTAGCAATGCTTCATTCGGCTATGTCACAGGCGACACAGACGCGCAGGCGCGTGTATGTGTGTGTGTGTGTGTGTGTATTTGTGTGTTTATGAGTAAATAATGTACGATAGTTGAAATGTACAATAATGTCTAAGAATTTTTATCTTAACAAGGGAAAACTTACGCTGTTAATTGCATCTGGTATATTTTCTAAAACGTAATCATTTCAATTAATTTTTTTATTGAACAAAAAATTTACAATAATTGAAATATTTAATTATCCACGCCTTTTTTTTAAGCGGGAAAAGTTAAGCTCGTAATAATGTCTATGAAAGATTTTTACAATAATTTAAAAAAACAAAGTGCTTATTATACTTGCATCGTTCATAAACGCAATTCAGAGAGTTGAATAAAGAGGAAACGTGTTTCAAAGCCCTTTACTAAAATTTCGATAACAATATTTTTTTACGAATTTGTTAAAATTCATAAATCCTACAAAGACATCTAAATGAAACGCTTAGCACACGTTTATGGGAAATAATATATCTATAGCTATTATATACGTGTTTTATATCCTGCTTTTGTATCTTTCCTTCATATCCTCCTTTTATATCCTACCTTTATATCCTCCTTCAATATCCTATCTTTATATCCACCCTCTATATCCTATTTTTTTATACTCCCTGTATATCCTCCATTTATATCCTACCATTATATCCTCTTCAATACCCTCTTTTTACATCCTTCCCTTATGTTCTACCATTACGTCCTCCTTTTATATCTTACCACTACAGCCTCTTTAATATCCTTCTTTTATATCCTACCTTTATATCCCCCTTTTTATCGTCCTTTTATATCCTACCACAAAGAATTGAGATGGAAGCCACACTGGCACTACTGAGCTACAAAGTCCGGCGTTGAAGATACATGTATGTATGTATATATATATATATATATATATATATATATATATATATATATATATATATATGTGTGTGTGTGTGTGTGTGTTAACAGGTTGGACGGACCTCATATATATTCATATATAGTCTGAAGAGAGAAGTCTTTTTCTCTCATTTTGACTATATCATGTGTAGATGGACTGTATATGTGAAGACATTGTTTATATGTATGGGAATCCACTTATGTATGGTTTCGAATTATTTATTTGTTAATTTTTTTTACAGGTGCTATAGGAGCCTTAGACGTTAAATTTCACCATTATTACAATAAACTATTAATATATTTGCTTCTCTCTGTTACCTCTCCTTCATTCTGTTTTTAATTTGTATTGTCTACTCAAGTTACGATATTTAATGTGCATTATTCACATTTTTTTTAATAATTACGCTTTATGCATTCTGCCAATGAAATGGATAAGCACAATTTTACAAATATTCAGGTAAATATTTCTGTTCCTTATTTACCATGAACGAATAATATTTAATTCGTTATTTTTATTTAATTCATATGAGACATCCTTATCTATTAAGTATATTTTAATCCATGAAAACTAAAATATCAACATTATTACCTTACTGCTTAGCACTAGTTAACTACCAACCAAACAAGCTTCCTGATTTCAAAATATTTCGATTTATCTTGTATTGTTTTATAAGAGCGTCATCAAGTGAAGAGATAACGCATTAAGGCTAAGTATTATCAATGCAAATACATTATAGTTAGGTGTTTTATCATTTTTTTATATATTACTTCGTAAATACATCATTTACGTAAAGGCGAATGAGACGATACACGTAGGAATGAGCGAAAAACCGATCGAATTCTTTAGGAAAAGAAGTCCGGCGGTTTCTGGTATGAGCTGTCAACTGTCCGAGGGACCTAAGAAGCCGGTTGATTACGTTTCTCCCGGGTGACGGCAGGTGGCAGCAGCTTGCAGGGCCTATTTGAATCTATTCAACACGGAGAAGAAGCGTTTATACATATAACGCTAGATTTATTCATCTATTCTGGCTATATTAATTAATCTTGAAAGAATGTCTGGACTGTATATACACATTGCATACAAATTAAAGAAATTTCCCCTTAATATGACGTACGTGGGGTTAAGATAGCACTTCTTTTAATTGCCACGCATAAATGGAACGTCAATTGTTAAATATTAATATAGGAGTAAGAGAGGGATATATACACAGAAATAACTGCTTACAGATAAAACTAGTCTCTGATACTCTGTGACCTTGAGAAGTGTGGATATGTTATATGGTGTTTATTCATCTCGGATGTAATAAAGGTCTATGAATACGTTTTATTTTTGTCGTTAAACTTTTAATTTTTTACCTGACCGTTGATAAAGAGAGAGTGTTGATTATTTTTCTATATGAAAACTAATGATGAAAATAGCGTATAAATTTATTTTAGGCTTAATGATAGCCAATTTAATCATGCAATTACAGTCTTTACCGAGGCATTGCCACAAGATCAAGAGAGAGAGATAGAGAGAAGGTACTGTACATAGATGTCTTTAATTCGAACGCTTATACCTTAATAAAAGTATAACGATACACCTGAAATTCAGGAGACGTCAGCAGCAGCAGAGAGCTGGAATGAATTTGCTCCTCGCTTAAATATTTGGAAATCAGAAGATTCCACAGCTGCACAAGGCTACTATTCCACATTTTAATTGTAGCCAAGATACAATCCCAGGGAAAAAAAAAGGAGTAGTATTAAATCTGGCAGTAGAAACCACTCAGAAAGATATCATTCATAGGCAGACTTAAATGCATGTTTATATCTATATCAGTTATAATCAAGATACCATTAACTATTTTGCAATTACAAATTCTAAACATGAAACTGAAGGAAAACTTGGAAGAGAATGATTAACTTAAGCTAAAAGACAAGTTAAGCTTCCATAGACGCGTCCTCGGGGAAGGCATTCAGTGTTCGTTAAACGGACCTCGAATGTTGTTGTCTCAGGGATTCAGCAATTAAGAGAATATTTGGGTGATGTTGAAATGTTTTGATCTCTTGTAAGAAGATGGTCTAGAGTTTTCTCTTAATTCACGGAGTAATATTGTATTTTGTACATTGAATATTTTAAGTAAAAGAAAAAAAAATTCACGGTGTAAAATTGTGTAACGCTTTCTCCATTTAAATGACATATATATAAATATAAACACACACACACACACACACACACACACACATATATATATATATATATATATATATATATATATATATATATATATATATATATATATATATATACATATATTTAATATTTATATGTATATATATTATATAAACATATATATAATATATATATATATATACAGTATATATATAATATACATATATACAATATATATATATATATATATATATATATATATATATATATATATATATATATATATATATATATATATATATATATATATATATATATATATATATGAATTTACATTGCACTTGCATTGTTCATAAACACAATCTAAAGTGTTGAATAAAGAGTAAACGTGTTCCAAATCCCTCTGCTATAATTTCTGTAAAATACCTTTTATGAATGTTATCAAAATTCACAACTCCAAGAAGAGACATCGTTCATGGTAAACAACAGCTCTTTGGCATTCCCATAACTCCCTTTATGTGCTCCGTTTATATCCTACTTTTATATCCTCCCACACATTTCTATATTGCCTATTAAAAAAATTAAATTGAGCGATATCTTCGTGTAGCCTTCTCCTTGCCATTTACCCTGCACTTTGCTGCAGCGGCACTCTGCTTCGCTAACTCCCAGTTTACATGCAAAACAAGTGCCGTGTTCAATACCATCCCTCTGCCGATGAAAGTTAAAAACAGGAACGAAAGACAGTAAATAACTTGAACGTAAACAAAAGGCAACCAGTGGTACTCAGGCCGCAGCAGTAGCCTAATCTGCAGTTTAAACCGAGGGGCAGCCTAGGCTTGACCACAAGGCAAAGTGAATGCAGTGAGGGGCCAGGGCAACTGTAGCAAGCATTTCTGCAATAGGGTGGTTCCAGGATTTTTTCCGGGAGTAAATCAGCTTTACTTTGCAACTGGATAAAATTGTTGTCTACTGGACCTTAAAATGCTTGCTTGCATGCATAATTCGTTTTTGTTAAAGTAGACATGCAGTAATGCAATGTTGAAAGGAAACATAAATTCCTGAAAACAGCAGGTCTATAGCCTTATATTTTTTTTTAAGAAATCAACAAATTGCGTAAAATGTAGGCTATTGGATTTTGGAGTTCAAAACTAACTTTTGAAGCTTCGAACTGAATGAAAGGCAGTCTACTGGCACTCTAATGACAAATATGCATTCAAGATCACAATATATTGCAATTGTAGTATGTTGCAACAATCTTGTATTATTTCTATGTTGCAGGTCCGGCAAAATTCATCAAAAATTTTTAAGGGTCACAGCGACTTTTGCTTCAAACTGGATAAAAAGCAAATAAGTTTTCTTCTAATGACGAATAATCACGGACGTTTGCAATATGTTTCAATGTCCTTGCAATACGGCAATGTTGCAAGCAACAAAAAATGCGGGATAGCAATCTTATTATGATGTTTTCTGGGAGCAAACCAACAATACCTTTTTGGAATAAAATGCAGTCTAATGCTCTCCTATGCATGGAAAATTCCAATACATTGCCATTTCCTTGCAATAAGGACTATTTCCAACATTGCAAATAAAGAATAATTTTTTAGGTACAAAAACAAGGACTTCGTAAGTAACCTATTTTGACTGCTCGGGTATGGCAGACATTCTTCATTGACCCCTTTTCTTTATGGAACTTCGAAAGTTGAAGTGAAGATGCAATTGTATTACTACCTTAATGCTATTCTCTTCGCATTTTAATACTTTTATCTATTTATTGATTTATTAATTTACTTTTTCTTTTTATTAAGTGAGATCTCTTCTTTCTGTATCTACTTTGTTACTTCCTAATGAGCACCATATTCTTTGGAAACTGAATTTCAAGTCAATGGCCCCTGTGGGCTTGTTCCATATGAATAGCGTTCATCTTCTGAATAATAATAATAATAATAATAATAATAATAATAATAATAATAATAATAATAATAATAATAATAATAATAATAATAATAATAATAATAATAATAATAATAATAATAAGGGAAAATTCGAGAATGGAACTTTTTCTCTTGGCTTCAAGGTTGATAAAATGCAGTAGTATATTAACCTTCTAATCACGCGAATATGCAACAGAAATTCCGTTATATTGCAATGCAGTTGCAATACGGCAATGTTGCAGAGAGGGCAAAATTCACAAGAATGGCAAGGATACAGACTAAGGATGTTTTCGTCGAACAAACCAACTTTTCCTTCAGAATGGCTAATTAATCTGCCTACGAAATTGCAACAGACTGCAATTTCCCTGAAATAAGGCAATGTTGCAATCAGACTAAGATTCGTCAGAAAGCAAAGCAATAGCCTAAGGATTTGTTCGTAAGCCAAATTGATCTTGCTTTCGGACTGGATAAAACGCAGCTTATTGGCCAGCCAAGGACGAATATACACTGTAGTCGAAGTTGCATAATATTACTGAGTTACAGCATAACGCTCCCACGATCAAGCAGTTTTGCCTTAATCCTCTAAATGATGTTAAATAATGAATGGTATTTCTCAGCAATCATGAAGAATAAAAAAAAGTTTGCCGGCAATGTTATCAGTCAACTCTTTCAGAATAAAATTAATGTTAAGTTATAGGTATTTTCAAGCTGGAAATGTTTATATTTTAGTGTAATTTTCTTTAAAAAAATGTATTATTCCAACATGTTTCAGTCATCATAATATTATACTAAACTTCATCAGTTCATTGGCAATTCCTATTCATATTACCACCATAGTCCTTCCTACCTTAAGCATTGCCCAATACTTTTTAGATAATTTGTTATCATAAAATGATGATTTCTTTGCACATTGATTTATACAGTTGAGTTGGGGAAGCAAATTTATTCGATCTGTTTATGATGAATATTAATAACATATCTTAAACATTTTATCTATACTTCGTCATTCTTGAATAATATTGCTTATATTTATTTTCAAAGAATATCCTGAGGAAAATTTTTTGAAAGTATTTATTTGATTCCTGCATGTTTTTTTTTTTGTTTTTTTCGTCAGACTAAAAGATGGAGAGACCTATGTTTACAAACAGTAATAGAAGGGTTGTCGGAACTGCCAATCTATATTTAGCATTTAAAGCTGATGAATTGAAGGTAGTTTGGTGTTTCACGTAATTTGTAGTAAGTTCAGAAACTCGAATTTAAGTAAATCACTTTTGATTTGATTATTTTATGCTCAGAACTGCAGTGTTCTTGTCCAAAATACGATGATGCATTCCATTTTGTTGGTATGCCTGGATTGTCGGAACTGCCAATGTAGGCTATATTTAGTTTTTAAAGCAGATCAATTAAAGGTAGTTTGTTATTTCACGTAGTCTGTAGTAAGCTCAGAAACCAGAATTTAAGAAAATCACTTTTGATTTCGATCATTTTATGCTCAGCGCTGCAGAATTCTTGTCCAAAATACGGTGTTGAATTTCAATTGTTGGTATGCCTGGGTCTTCATATCGTCTATGACGGGCGGTGGCATTTTCGCTATAGGGGAGGACTGTAGGCAAGTTGATTTTTATCGTCTTCCGTTACGTCGAATTTTGGGTAATTTTTCCTTTACATGAAATACTCTTTTCCAGTTGAAGTTGATTTTACATATCCCAATAGCCTCATCATTTTAAATTATGAGAAAAAGATGGGAATAAGAATAACCTAACTAGTTTCCTCATCCATCTTTGAAAATGCAGTTGTCCACTTGCGCTGATTTTCTTAGGTGGCCAATAGATGGAGTTAACGACTTGCTTATAGTAAAAAATCCTCTAAATTGTTCTATGGAGAAAGGACCGCATGGTGGCCACGTGGCCGCCTTAGAGTATACGTAGAATTGAAGGCACAATTAAAGTACGCTTTCACTCGTTAATCATTTTGATATTATTTCATAACATAATTAGTGGAAAATGCCCATCGGTCGTTTTATAATATGGAAGAATGAAAGTGAACTCAAAGTGAAACGAAATATTTAGCCTTTGAACACATAACCCTCTATAATCACATGATCCTTACAGTTTAGTGTCATATATAAACTGAATCAAGACTAAAAACGGCGACTATATTTGTACCCATTTCAGCACTTTGCAGAAATTTATGGTTCCATTTCAACACCAGGAGAAAACCTATTAGATATACGATTAAAATGGCATTATCGCTGGATTTATTAATCTAATTCTTTCTATAATAAATCTCGATTAAATATCTGGAGTCAGTAAACATAGTACCTACAGATTAGAGTAATTTCCTCTATGATATGACCTACGGGATGTTCCCATTGAGAGAGATTCCTCTCATTTCAATTTGCCGCAAATAATTGAATGATCAGTTAAATACTAAGTTAGGTTTATGGAAGGGATTTATACGTAAGCAACTACTTGCAGATAAAACCAGTCTCTCATAGTACGTGATATAAAAACTCTGGAAATGTGATATAGTGATTGTTAATTTTGAATTTAATAAAAGTTTAAAATGCATTTAATCGTTGTCTTTAAACCTTTATTTTTACCAGAACACACACACACACAGAGTTTTGTGTACTTTATATAAAACTTGTGATGAAAATAGTATACAAATTCCTACGTTATCGTCTCATTTATCTTTACGTAAATGATGTATCTATGCAGTAATGCATGATAGAATGATTAAACACCTAATTACAAGGTATTTGCATTAATGCGTTATCTATTTATGTGAAGACGCTCTAATAGTTTAACGAAACAATAAAAGATAATTCGAAATATTTTGAAAACTGGGCGCTTGTTTGAATAGGCGTTTACTATTGCTACGTAGAACTATGTCAATGTTGATTTTTACTTATGAAAATCGAAATATACTTTTATATGAAAGCTAATAGACTTCATTGCATAATGCATGGCGGTTCATAAAGATTCATCACACAGGAATTTCAAAAAGAAAATATTATTAGTACAAGAGAAATAAGTAACAGAAACACTCACCGAGTCTCCTGAGTATCTGTCAAATTGCGCGTATTTATTTCATTGGCAGAATGCATAGAAGACTCATTATCTATTCATACTTTAGATTATTAAGTGCTTTATGAAAACAACTTGAAGAATATTGTTACATTAGAATTCCTAAACGCACTACTGTAATTATTGATTAATGTATATTGTATATATAGTGGATATCCTAAATAAATAAAAAGCCTATTTATGCTAAAAAGGGACCTAATTTCCAGTTCCTTGTAGCTCTTAAACATTTTAATTTCCTGCCTTCCTCGAAAATAATTAGTCGACATACTTATTTGAATTCTCCCGTTCCCCAGATTATTCGTCTACTTGTTAATTCCCTACAAACTAAGTTTCAGTTGATTGGATTCATTTTTTTTAAATTTCTGTGAGAACTGGAATTATCATTCTAGACAAAATAGAATGATAAAACCTAGGTGACGATGTGTGACAATTTATAAAATAAAATTACTAGACTTAAAAAATATATACATTGATAATATAACGTAAGAAATTTTTTGTTAAAATGTATGTATGAGAGTAAAATACAGATAGAGATAGCAAGGTTTCTGTTAGTAATTATATTGTGTAATTATTAAATTTACGTAAATATTGTGAATTTGAGATTTGAAATAAAATAAAAAATGAATAAAAACAGAACGAAGGAGAGGTAACACAGATGAGCAAATATATTAATCGTTTATTGGAATGGAGGTTGAATTAATGTCATAGAATCCTCCTGCAGCTCCTACAAGATAAATAAGTGTTTGAGGAAACAGAAACGATAATAAGGGGATTACCATAAATATAAACATTGTCTTATCATATACGAATCCAGGTAAAAAAGTCACATTAATCTGTCCTAGATAGTGACCCCCATGGGTTTTAACCCGGTATGTATCAACCTTTGCGGCGCGTTTAGTACAAGGCCGTTGGGGATTACAGTAAAAACATAAACAAAAGACTGTATATATCATAAAGACAATGACCCTAGACACATTGTGAATTTTTCCCCTGTGACTTTATTACGGCCACCCCATATTCACGATAAGGTCAAAGACAGAAGACATCTCTCATACGACTATAAACGAATATATGAGAGGGTTCGTCCTAACCGTTAACACGAAGTATATATCTTCAACGCCAGGGTTTATAGCTCTGTAAGGCCAGTTTTACTTCCATCTCAATGCCTAGTGGGAGGATATAAAGGTGGGATGTAACAGGAGTATATAAAAGGAGTTATGGGAATGCCATAGAGATGTTATTCAACATAAACATGTAGTGAGCATTTCATCTCGATGACTTTTTGGAATTGTGAATTTTAATCAGATTCATAATTGTTTTTGAAATTATAGCAGTAAAGACGGTTTGAAACACGTTTGCTCTTTATTCAGCACTTTAAATTAAGTTTATAAAAATGCAGATATAATGAACACATTTTTTTTATTATTTTGTTATTATCTAAACAAAATTCATAGAATTTATTACGTTTGGAAAATAAATTAGATACAACGAATAGCATAATTTTTACCCATTTTAAAAATTATTCTTGCACATAATTATGCATTTCAGCTATTGTACATTAGTTATTCACAATACCCACACACACGGACACGCACAAACACGCGCCTGCGCGCGTCTGTATAGACGGTAACGAGCCGAATTAAGCACTTATTATTGGGCACATCACAAGTATCTTTTGGCAGTCCTAAATAGTCTTCACTCCTTCCCGTCCTCGTCATTTCCGTCAATCTTGTAGCGAAGAGAGACAGACAGAGATAAAGAGTGAGGAAGCAAAGACAAATTAAGAAAGCAATAAACAAAAAAAGTCTTTTATACGGATATGCAAATTAGTGATAACGATGCTTTAAATGTTGAACGATATCTAAATTAGTTCTTGACAAAGAATTCATTAGACAAAGGGAGAAAGTTGCCAGTATCCGAGCGTCATTTCCAGGGTAATTGGTGTTTTATGTTCGATTGAATTACACTTTTATGAAGAGAGAAGGTCTTGATGCAACAGAAGAAAGCGGATTCTTATTTCCCTTCCCTTAATTTTTGTCAAAAATTCAGAGATAACGAGAGAGAGAGAGAGAGAGAGAGAGAGAGAGAGAGAGAGAGAGAGAGAGAGAGAGAGAGAGAGAGAGATTACTAATAAAGTTGCTGGCTATATATATATATATATATATATATATATATATATATATATATATATATATATATATATATATATATATATAAATATATATATATATAGAATCTACTGGTCACTTTTACCAGACACATATGTAATTCTAATAGCCACAATGCCCTCTTAACTTCTCAGATTCTTTTTTTTTTTTTTGGATATGCTTGTAACTACGAAGCCGTGACATCCAAAAAAAAAAACCGCGAAGAATTCGAGAAGTTAAGAGGGCATTGTAACTATTAGAATTACATATATATATATATATATACATATATATGTATATACACACACACACACACACACATATATATATATATATATATATATATATATATATATATATATATATATATATATATATATATATATATATATATATATATATATATATATATATATATATATATATATATATATATATATATGCAGTCACAAACTACAAATGTCGCTTAATATCAAATGCACGCTACCTCGGGAATATCCCCCCGATGGGGAATTATCACCGAAGGGAATTTATAAGTGATAAATGGGTTGGTACTGAGTGAGGTAGCTTGAATTTGATATTAAGCGACATTTGTAGCTTCATGATTGTATGTAAATCACTGTGTGATAAAAAAATTCATATATATATATATATATATATATATATATATATATATATATATATATATATATATATATATATCCCAGAGATTAAGCTGAAATATATTGGTCTCAATGTAGGGGTTTATTCAATCTTTTCTGTCCATTTTATTGATCTTTTTAAGAAGAATACAACAAACATAAATGCATTGGAACATAAAGTATGAGCAAAACTGCCACCCTTATGTTAATCACAGAATATTTATACCTAAATTTAAATATATCCATCTATTTAAGTACACGTAAATAATCACAAATACATTTTATTTTGTTTTGTGGGTTACACAAACCAAATGGATAAAAAATAAAAAGTCTCTGTTCTCTAAAAAGGGATTTTCTGTTGAAGCTCTGCAGGAAATGTAATTAACATAACCACCTTCGCTTTAATTATGGACTCAATCCCCTGAGCGTATTAGAAAAGGGAATGATGGACATGGAAAAACAAGATGATTTCTCTCTCTCTCTCTCTCTCTCTCTCTCTCTCTCTCTCTCTCTCTCTCTCTCTCTCTCTCTCTCTCATTCCCAGTGTTTGTGCAAGTATTTTCGTTTGTATTCCTGCTGACATATTCAATCCTGTGAATGTTTGAGTATATATATATATATATATATATATATATATATATATATATATATATATATATATATATATATATATATATATATATATATATATATATATATATATATATATATATATATATATATATATATATATATATATATATATATATATATATATATATATATATATATATATATATATATATATATATATATTTTAGATAAAGCATTTCTAAATTTTACAGAGTAAATCAAGAGAAAACGTTAAATCCTCTTTTTACGAGACATCAAAACGTTTCATCGTCACAAACCTAAATATTCCCCTAATTGCAGACTCCTGAGACTGCAATATTCAAGGTCCTTTTAACGAACACTGAATTCCTTCATCTGGTGGGCAGTTCCCCAAGGATTCATCTAAGGAAACTTCATTCGTCTTTTAGCATAAATTAATGTTCTCTTCAATCTTCCTTCAGTTTCCGGATTATAATTTACATAGATGTAAACTTACATGTAAGTCTTGCTTTTAATGGTTTCTTTTTCTTGACTCTTCTCTAGCATCAGATTTAATACTATTCAGTTTGAGAGGAGTTTCATTTTATCTCGGCTGCAACTAAAATGTTGAATAGTTTGCCTAGTGCAGTTGTGGAATCTTCTGACCTCCAAATATTTAAGCATGGAGCAAATTCATTCCTGCTCCCTGCTGCTGACGTCTCCTGAATTTCAGGTGCATCGTTTTATTTTCTTTAATATGCTATAAGCGTTCGAATAAAAGGCATCATTGTACTCTCTCTCTGGTGATAATGCTTGGGTAACGGCTGCAATTGAAGGATTAGATAGGCTGTCACTAAACCTGATATACATTTGCATATCATTTTCTTCACTAGTCTCATATATAAAATACACAAAACTCTCTCTCTCTCTCTCTCTCTCTCTAGTAAAAAAATAAATGTTTAAATACCAAAATTAAAGATAATTTGAACTTGAATTACACCCGAAATTAATAATCACTATATCGCAAATCCAAAGTTCTCAAGAACACGTCGTATGAGTCTGGTTTTGTCTGCAAGTAGTTACTTCTGTGTGGATCCTTGTCATAAACCTTTCTTAATATTTAAATGATGGATTTATGTCAAATTAAAACGAGAGGTATTCTCTCAATATGAACCCCACATACGTCATATGAAAGATAATTAAATAGGATGAATAAATAAAGGTTACAATAAAAGAGTAATTTCTGACTGAAATGGAATGAATGCGTGGTGAAAAGAAGGTTAGTAAAATAAAATACCTGCTGAATCAGTAGCATAGGCCTAGCTTCATTGGTGTGCGCTTCATGTTTTAGAGGTAAACAATATTTGGTATCATAATAAAGTTATTTCCATACACGTGCAATGAATTTGGTTGTCAAGAAAATATTGTGATTTGAAAACTTTCTGAGCATAGGTCTAAGAGT
>NC_089743.1:37773976-37776476 GCF_040412425.1 Macrobrachium rosenbergii
AACCATTGTGCCGGCTTTGTCTGTCCGTCCACGCTTTTTTTCTGTCCGCCCTCAGCTCTTAAAAACTACTGAGGCTAGAGGGCTGCAAACTGGTATGTTGATCATCAACCCTCCAATCATGAAACATACCAAATTGCAGGCCTGTAGCCTCAGTCGTATTGATTTTATTTAAGGTAAAATTTAGCCATGATCGTGCGCCTGGCAACGGTATAGGACAGGCCATTGCTCATACAGCATTATATGCTGAACAGAAAACTTGATTGCGCCGGAGAAACTTTGGTGCGTTTTTACTCGTTATTTATTTGTTCTACTGCCACTGAGGGTTTTATGATAAAGAGGATTCAGCAAAACCAACTTTCACAAAATTTTTCTATTAGTATTTTACAAATCCGAATATTCTGGGCTATATATCCAATGTATATTTTTTACTATATTATAGCCTTTACAAATGAAGAGAAATGATGATTCCACAGTAAGTCACTATTCCAAACACTCCATTATTTTGTCATCCTGAGGATTTAGCGGTAAACTAGTCAAATTATATCAATAAAAACTAAGGAGGTGCGGATTTTTCGTGCTCTGTGGAACCAAAAACGAGATAGAGAGGCTTATATATACATAAACACACACACCCACACACAAAATGGTCCAGTGGAAATGATAAAAGTCAAAATTTTTTTATTTTTATCTCCTGGACAATTTAAGAGTATACAATATACATACACACACACACACACACACACACACACACACATATATATATATATATATATATATATATATATATAAAATAATAATAATATAATAATAATAATAATAATAATAATAATAATAATAATAAAATATAATTATAATATAATATTAATGACCTGTCCAGTGACAAGAGGAAAAGTTGAATCACATTTCGATGGATACACTAGAAACCAACAAATGGAATAAGATGTAGGCTATATGCAAAAACATTGAACACTGGATGCAAAATTATTAAACTAATATGCAGATGAAACCAAAACAAGCCCCATTACCATACAAGCATAATACTGAATGTATTTACCACCGACAACGTTCTTCGGTAACAGTAAATTGGGCATAATTTCTTGGCTTAATAATTGCATCGCGTGCATCTGACGCTGCCTGTTGTAAACAGCTTGATGACCCACTGTTTAGTGGATGTCAACCTCAGAGGCTGTAAGGGGACGGAAATTGGTGGGACCTCTCTTTTCTTAAGTATACCTTAGTTTTACCAGACCACTGAGCTGATTAACAGCTCTCCTAGGGCTGGCCCGAAGGATTAGACTTATTTTACGTGGCTAAGAACCAATTGGTTACTTAGCAACGGGACCTGCAGCTTATTGTGGAATCCGAACCACGTTATAGCGAGAAATGAATTTCTATCACCAGAAATAAATTCCTCTAATTCTTCATTAGCCGGCAGGAGACTCGAACTCGGGCCTACCGAGTGCTATCCTGCAAGAAATTTCACGTATATGGATATATTATGTCCCGTTAGTTGAAACCTGTTTATTTTGGATGCAGGTGCAGGATTATTATTATTATTATTATTATTATTATTATTATTATTATTATTATTATTATTATTATTATTATTATTATTATTTTTTTTTTTTTGTCTGTCACAGTCATCCTATTCGACTGGGTGGTTTTTATAGTGTTGGATTGCGGGTTCCATCCTGCCTCCTTAGGAGTCCATCAATTTTCTCACTATGTGCGCTGTTTCTAGTAGCACACTTTTCTGCATGAGTCCTGGAGCTACTTCGGCATCTAGTTTTTCCAGATTCCTTTTCAGGGATCTTGGGATCGTGCCTAGTGTTCCTATGATTATGGGTGCAATTTCCACTGGCATATTCCATATCCTTCTTACTTCGATTTTCAGGTCTTGACACTTATCAGTTTTTTCTCTTTCTTTCTCATCTACTCTGGTGTCCCATGGTATTGCCACATCAATGAATGATACTTTCTTCTTGATTTTGTCAATCAACGTCACGTCTGGTCTATTGGCACGTATCACCCTATCTGTAATTATTATTATTATTATTATTATTATTATTATTATTATTATTATTATTATTATTATTATTATTATTATTATTCAGAAGATAAACCCTTATTCCTACGGAACAACTACAGAGGGGGCCATTGACTTGAAATTCAAGTTTCCGAAGACTATCGTGTTCGTTTGAAAGTAGTAACAGAATGTAATAGGGAATACAGAAAGAATAGATCACTTATTAAAAAAGAAAAGAAAAAAAATCAAATTAATGAACCTAGCGTTTATACATAACAAACTTTTAACCAAAAATCCTCTCTCTTTTCTCGGAATTGTACCCTGTCATTATCCCGAACCCATTTAAGAATTCCAGGGGTGTCTTTATTTCCTAAATTATGACCCTTCCGTAATTCCCCGTCTCCATTCATGTAATACCTCTCCCATTTCAGTCCAAAAGATGTTATTGAGAATCTCTCTCTCTCTCTCTCTCTC
>NC_089743.1:37781476-37793976 GCF_040412425.1 Macrobrachium rosenbergii
CAAAGGGACTAATTCGTTAATTCTTGGTTTTATAGATATTCTAACTTAAGTCGAGGTTGATTTCATTTTTAAAAGAATCTCTCGAATATTCTTGCTGCTAATTCACTGTCAGGCGATTCAGTAATAAAAAATGTGAGCCCTGCAAAAACAAGGAGTCAGATTATTAGAAGCAACGCTCTCTCTCTCTCTCTCTCTCTCACACACACACACACACAGAATTGAGTGAAATTTAATATGTAAAACCTGTCTGGTTATTTGACTTGTAAAACAATTCAGTATTCAAGATTAATATGTTCATGAGGCACTTTTATAGCCTGATGGCTAATTAGCCTTTCGATCAAATCCATTCATAAGCGTTTAAAGTTCCATCAACGCAAAACATACCGACATAAGCACACACAAACAGATGTATATATGTATATATATGTTTTTGAGTGTGTGTGTATGTATGTATGTCTGTATATGCAATGTTTATATGCATTGATAGTTAGCATTATATAATTTTCTAGTCAACATAAATAATTTCCTCGCCTTTGATATAGAAACAGTACAAAAAATTGTTTCGGTACAAAGAAAAAGTAGTTTACAGAGCGCATTCCTCTCTCTCTCTCTCTCTCTTTGCCTTTTGGAAATAGCCTGAATAAAACTATATGAAAGAGAAAGTTAGGTAAAGGTAAAGCCGCCTCTCTCTCTCTTAATGAATAATTAGAGGAATTTATTTCTGGTGATAGAAATTCATTTCTCGTCATAATGTGCTTCGGATTCCACAATAAGCTGTAGGTCCCGTTGCTAAGTAGTAGTTGGTTCTTAGCCACGTAAAATAAGTCTAATCCTTCGGGCCAGCCCTAGGAGAGCTGTTAATCAGCTCAGTGGTCTGTTAAACTAAGATATACTTCTCTCTCTCTTTTTGCGGTAATGAATTAGTGACGACCTTCTTTCTCTCTCTGTTCTGGTAGGAAGGTATTTATAAAATTTCATGGCATTCTAATTTATTAAAAACTATATCACCTCTCCAAAGTTTTCAAGAACACGTAATATTTGGGACTGGTTTTCCTATGAAAGTAGTCACGCCAGTGTATATACATCCCTCGGTTATACCTGTCTTCACATGTAAATGATGGTACATTTATTTTTCGCAAATTAAAATGATTGGTATCTCTCCGTAGCAACCCCAACTACGTCATGTTTAGAGTAAATCACCTTAATTTGTACGTAATGTGTACATTCACCAAAGACATTTGATCACGATTTATTATAGACATAATCTGATTAAGTCAAGCTATAATGCCAATTTAATCGTATTATCGTATATATAAAAGCTTATTCAAGTGTTGTGGAAATGGAATCATATAGGCCTGCAAGCTGCTGCCATCTGTCATTACCCAGGAGAACCATTTTCAACCGGCTTCTGAGGTCCCTCGGACGGTTGACAGCTCACACCAGAAATCTCCGCACTTAGTTTTCTTAACGATTCGTTCGGTTTTTCGCTCATTCTTACGTTTATCGTCTCATTTTCCTTTATGTAAATGATGTGTTTGTGCAGTAATGTATGATAAAACTATAAAATGATTTACTTTGATATATTTGAGTTTAAAATTCATATATTTAATGCGTTACCTCTTCACATGAATGCGCCCATATCGTTTAACGAAATATAATGGAAAATAAATAAAGATACTTTGAAAATAGGGAGCTTGTTTGATTGGTAGTTAAGTACCGGTAGCGCTATGTAGAACTTCGTTGATAATAACGTATGTAAATACAATAATATTACAGTAAAAATATGTATACATTTATGAACCCATGCTTCTTCTCTCTCTCTCTCTCTCTCTCTCTCTCTCTCTCTCTCTCTCTCTGCTATTTTGAAATAACTTGGTTAAACTGTGAACGAGAAAGTTAGTAAAGGTATACCTCTCTCTCTCTCTCTCTCTCTCTCTCTCTCTCTCTCTCTCTCTCTCTCTCTCTTCCTGTTATCTACCTTTTAAATCTTTTACTGTCAATTTCCATTTCAGCGGTGAATGACCTCATAGGTCCCAGTGCTTGGCCTTTGGCCTAAATTCTATATTCAATTCAATTAAGTTCTCTCTCTCTCTCTCTCTCTCTCTCTCTCTCTCTCTCTCTCTCTCTAGATATATATATATATATATATATATATATATATATATATATATATATATATATATATATATATATATAAATATATATTATATATGTTACAAAAAACTGGAAATCAGTCATTTCGTGAAATGACTGAAATTTCAAGATAGCAAAATTTTGTCATTTGATCCTCCCAGGAGCTAGTACTAAACACTTTTCTATTCTTTGACTCTTATCTCTCTCTCGGCGAAACAGTGTAGGTGACTCACTGTTTCTTTCTCTGTTCTACTAGCTCTCTTCAAATTATCCTAACAAAAGCATTTCGCTATCTTTTTCTGAAATTTCAGTCATTTCACGAAATGACTGATTTCCCAGTTTTTGACTAACTTGGCCCATATATATATATATATATATATAATATATATATATATATATATATATATAGCTATATATATTTGTGGGTGTGACTACGATTACACCCATCAAAACTCTGAAAAAACTCAGGAGTATAAATAATACCAAACTTTCTCTTTTACTCTCCTGGATGAATAATCTCTCTCTCTCTCTCTCTCTCTCTCTCTCTCTCTCTCTCTCTCTCTCTGCATTTATATATTTATGGGTACATGTCACTCTGTGATTAAAACTCTATTTGAAAAAATGAAACATATAAATAGGCTAATAATTAAACTTTCTCTTTTACCATCCCGGACGAATAGTTCTCTCTCTCTCTCTCTCTCTCTCTCTCTCTCTCTCTCTCTCTCTCTCTCTCTCTCTCTCTCTCTCTATTTCTGTATTCATGCATTTGTGGGTGCCAATACATAAATACTCTAAACCGAATGGAATTTATAAACATGGATCAAACTTTCTCTTTAACTGTCCTGGATGAAAAGTTTCTTCTCTCTCTCTCTCTCTCTCTCTCTCTCTCTCTCTCACTCACTCACACACACACACACACACACACACACACACACACACACACACACACAACTGCGGGCTGTACTAATCCGGATATAAAGCAATCAAATATTCATGGCTAACACCCTCTCAGCGAACGCCATTTAATTTTTTTCCCCCTTTATGATCTGCCCATAGCTGATATTCCTCGGGAATTTGGAGTGAATATTTACTGAATTACTTTCACCGTAGTTATTTTGAAGAGGACATTCAGGCTTTTAATAATGATGTAAATGATAAGGTATATGATAATGTAAATAACGAATTATGAACGTGTACATGACACTTTATCAATTAATTTAAGTGACTTATCCGCAGAATATATAATTTCTTCAGAGGTGGCGTAAGTCTTGTATGCCTGTGTTCATTTATGTTTTCACACATATACACCTAAGTTTAAAAGCGGCAGCGTATCAAAAAGAAAGGGACCAGCCGAGAGAGAGAGAGACCTTACCTTACAGACCTTACAATTCGTTCAGGTTGCCCCAGGTCCCTCAGTGTGAGGCACCTTTGATGTCTACCAGAGTTGCTAACGCATCTTCCGGTATATTTTGCATCTTCCAGTCTTGGATGGTCTGGGATGCATCTTAGATATTTGTCGAGCTTATTCTTAAACACATCTACGCTCACTCCTGTTATGTTCCTCAGATGAGCTGGTAGCGCATTGAATAGACGCTGCATTATCGATGCTGGTGCGTGGTGGATTAATGTCCTGTGTGCTTTCCTTAATTTTCCTGGTATAGTTTTTGGCACTATTAATCTACCTCTGCTTGCTCTTTTGATAATTTTAGTTCCATGATATTTTCGGTAATTCCTTCTATCTGTTTCCATGCTTGAATTACCATGTAGCGTTCTCTTCTCCTTTCAAGACTATATAAATTTAAGAATTGTAGTCTTTCCCAGTAGTCAAGGTCCTTAACTTCTTCTATTCTAGCTGTAAATGACCTTTGTACACTCTCTATTTGTGCAATATCCTTTTGGTAGTGTGGGTACCATATTATATTGCAATATTCAAGTGGACTACGTACGTACGTTTTATAAAGCATAATCATGTGTTCAGCTTTTCTTGTTTTGAAGTGCCGGAACAACATTCCCATTTTTGCTTTGCATTTTGCCAATAGAATTGCTATTTGATCATTGCATAACATATTCTATTCAACATCACACCAAGGTCTTTAACTGCTTCCTTGTTTGTGATTGTCTCATTATTAGGTCCTTTATATGCATATAGCATTCCTACTTTATCACCATAGTTCATTGATTCAAATTTATCAGAGTTAAATACCATCCTATTTATCTCTGCCCATTTATATATTTTGTTTAGGTCTCTTTGTAGCGAGTTCCTATCTTCATCACAAGCAATTTCTCTACTTATTCTTGTGTCATCTGCGAAACTTCTTACTACTGAGTCCTTAACATTACTGTCTATGTCTGCAATCATAATCACAAACAGCAATGCAGCTAACACCGTACCCTGTGGTACACCGGATATTACCGTAGCTTCATCCGATTTCTCATCGTTTGCAATCACTATCTGTTTTCTGTTTTGCAAAAATTCTTTTATCCATCTTCCTACTTTGTCAACAATGTTATGTTTTCTAATTTTTTTCGCTAATATATTATGATCTACCTTGTCAAAAGCTTTTGCAAAGTCTAGGTAAACCACATCTGTATCTTTTTCATTTATCATATTTTTATATATGCTTTCATGGTGGACTAACAGTTGGGTTTGTGTACTTTTCCGGGTACAAAACCATGTTGTCCTATATTGAACAATCTATTTTTCATTAAATGTTTCATTATATTTTTTTTATTACCCTTTCATATACTTTCATAATATGAGATGTCAGACTCACAGGCCTATAATTACTTGCCTCTAGTCTTGAACCACTTTTGAAAGTAGGAGTAATATATGCTAATTTATGCTCATCATAAATCTTGCCTGTATCTATACTTTGTCTTAATAATATTGCTAGCGGCTTTGCGATTGAATGAACCACTTTCTTTAACAATATGACAGGTACTCCATCTGGTCCTGCTGCTGATCCATTTTTAATTTCATTAATAGCCTGCACAATATCGGCTTTCTGTAATATCTATATCTGATAAGTATTCAGTATTTTCATCTCTTATTTCTGTATCATTATCTTCATTTTCAATTCTAGGTGTAAATTCACTCTTATATCTTTCTGCTAATATGTTACATATTTCCTTTTTTCATTCGTTAATCGCCCTTCAATTCTTAGAGGGCCTATTTCTACTCTTATTTTATTCATCTTTTTGCATATGAATAAAAAAATTTTAGGGTTTTGCTTGATATTTTGTAGTGTCATTTCTTCTAGGTTCCATTTTTCATTTTCTTTTGATTGTATAATCTTTTTGTTCTGCATTTTTATCTTACTTTTTAGTTCCATCACTTTCCATGCATTCTTTTCTTTTGCAAGAGCTTTTTCCACTTTCTAATTTTCTGGAACAAGATCCTTCTGTCTCTTGGAATTCGTGACTGATGATTACTTTTTTCTTCGGTATATATTTTTCCACTATTTCCTCTAATATTTTATATAATATATCGGTATTTACCTGTATATCATCACTTACAAATATATTTTCCCATTCTTTGTTTAATTCTTCATTTATTTTTGACCAATTTATATTCTTACTATAGAAATTGTATTTTCCATATCCTTCCCATTTTTCGTTTCTTGCTTTTCTTTGTTTTCATATGTTCTGGAACGGACTGTTAGTTCTATGACATTATGGTCCGAAATACTCGTGTTATATACTATTATTTCTTTAACATAGTTCACCTCATTCACAAATACTAGATCTAAAATATTATCCTTTCTTGTTGGTAGGTGATTTATTTGCTGAATGTTATGTTCTAGTAGCATATCTAATAGCTTTTCAAATTGCCTCTTATCTTCTGCACTACTATTGCTCTCTTTTTTATATGTATAAATACAACCACAGTCTCCTATTCGTTCTTTCCATTCTACAAAAGGAAAGTTAAAGTCTCAGTTAGGAGTATAGTCCAGTCCTTGTGATTTCTACATATTTCATCCAATTTTTCAATTATTATGTCAAACTCTTTAGTATTAGGGGTCTATATATTACAATGTTCACTAATTTTTCATATTCAAATTCTACCGCTATTAATTCACATTCTGTGTTACTATATTTCTCACAGATTTTTTCCTTGATTGGCATCTCTCCCATATATCGCGGTTCCCCCTTGATTTCTATTTTTCTATCTGATCTATAAGTTTGGAAACCCTTTATCTGGTCATCATTACCAGTCTCTTGGGAATACCAGGTTTCACTTATATTCAATATTTCTATTTTTTCATTTTGGGTTAGTTCTTCTAAGAACTCTATCTTTCTTTTGAGTTACTCGAAACTAAACCCTGCGCGTTCATCACTATGATGGTTTGCGTATTATCTCCATAATCTAATATGGGTAATAATAAGGATTTTCCCATGTCTCTTTCCTGTTCTGATATGTTGATCTTTTTCATTTCCAGAAATTCGTACATTAAAAATCCAACTTTTCCATTATATTTGTTCTTCCAGCTTCATATTTATTCACTTTGTGCATAAACCTGCACTTATCTCCATATCTGCACCATCCCTTGCATCATAGATACATTGCTTGTTCCTTGTGCTATATCTAGGTGCTGATGGCTCATATCGTGGTGCTGACATTTCATAATGTGTTGTTGGCTTGTTTTTGCCTTCATCACATGATCTTTGTTCTTTTCTTTATTTGTTTCATTTTTTCCTTGATTTTTTATATGTATTTGATTTTGATTTTGGTTTTCATGGCTACAGGATGCATGTACCTACATTTCTTATTAAACCTACATCCATTTCCTTCTTTCCATTTTCTACATATTTTTGGATGTAGATCGCTGCATTCCTCTTCATAGCCATCTAGATATGCACATTTGCCATATATCTCATAATTGTGACATATCTTGGGATGTTTGTAATAACATCTTTCACCAAACCTGCAATTCCCTCTTTTCAAAAGGGTGCATACTGTGTCTTTCTTTTCTTTTTTTTTTTCTTGTTCTTTCCCATCAGTATGGAGATCCGGGTACAACCTCTTTGGGATTTTATTTTGATTTATCATGTCATAATTTATTTCTTCATAAGTATGTTGCTGTATTGCCTCATATGTAGAATCTATGAGTTTCTCTGCATCCATACTATTATCCTGTTCTTTGTTTTCATTAATCTTTTCCTCTCTTTCAGTCTTATTTTCTTCTTTTCTATTTTCCTCTTCTTCCTCTTTCTTCATCCTCTTCATCTTCTTCATCCTCCACAATCTGTACATTAAGTCTTGATTTAATGACCTTGTCTATCCATACTAGACATGTTGAGCAAAATATTTTTGTGTCCTTATTTCTATTTTGCTCAACTTCAGCACATGAAGGGGTGTGTCGGTACGTGGCAAGCATAGCATTTCCTAATCAGGTTTTGTGGATTTACAATGCTATACCACACTCTACATAGTTTACATGCTTTAGGCATCCGTTTGCCTATTGCATCAATCAATATATTCACTAATTCCACCGTACTTATTTTCTTTGATGGAATGTGTTGATTTTTGTAGATTTTCTTTATAAGTCTTTTGATAACCTGAACTTTCATTGGTATCCCTTCTATTATTTTCATTATATTTTCAGCAGATTTGCTCAATTTGAAGGATCGTATCCTTTCAATATGTCTGTGAATGATTTTACATCTTTTTGGTCGATGTTGCAATTTATCTCCACGATCAGCAGACCAAGTTCCCTTCCTGCCAATTCATCATATTGAATATCTCCTATGCATGCAAGATTTCTCCACCTTTTGCCACTATTGGTTGACTCCTCCATGATTTTCAGAATTTATTAATTCACTCGTACACAACTTATTAGACGGTTTATCACTCTAATCTGATATTAAGCTAATCACCGATAGTTCACGAACACTTTTAGCTATATTTCATTCGCTAATTGTATGTAAGACGCGTATTATCGGGTAGATTATCCAGACCATGAATGATTACGTCTCACCACGAGAGAATGTCACATCACAGAGAGAGAGAGAGAGAGAGAGAGAGAGAGAGAGAGAGAGAGAGAGAGAGAGAGAGAGAATAAGAGAGAAGAATAATAATAATAATAATAATAATAATAATAATAATAATAATAATAATAGTAATAATAATATTAATTCCTTCATTCTACCACAAAGTTACAGTGGTTGTAGAGAGAGAGAGAGAGAGAGAGAGAGAGAGAGAGAGAGAGAAATAATAATAATAACAATAATAATAATAATAATAATAATAATAATTCCTTCATTCTACTCCAAAGTTACAGAGAGAGAGAGAGAGAGAGAGAGAGAGAGAGAGAGAGAGAGAGAGAGAGAGAGAGAGAGAGAGATACTAACAATGGATCCTCAAATACCTCGCCAATTCACTGAACCTCATTTCCTTCTAATATTCGGCGGAGTCAAAAGACCCAGAGTCAATTTCACCTCCGTGACACCTAAAATCAACCTCCGCTCGAAGTTCTCATCCAGGCTCACGGAGGAGCTCTTGACGCCATCTAGCGGATTTAAGCCTTAAACGATATGTCGTTCGTGATAAGAATTGTTTTCAACTTTAAGACGATGCAATTCGACTTCGTAAATCACAGAGGATATTAGAAAAATTATTATTATTATTATTATTATTATTATTATTATTATTATTATTATTATTATTATTATTATTATTATTATTATTATTCAAAAGATGAATGTGGAACTAGCACACAGGGGCTATTGACTTGAAATCCAAGCTTCCAAAGAATATGGTGTTTATTAGGAAGAAGTAAGAGGAGGTAAAGGGAAAAACAGAAAGAAGCGATATCACTTATTAAAAAAAAGATGAAAATGTATTAAAATGCAAGGAGAGTAGCATTAGGGTAGCAATGCATTGCACATTCGCTTGAATGAAAGAAATGTGTTGCTGTAATGATTGCAGCGAAGATGACTTCAGTGTGACCATATGACGAATGAAATTCTTACCAAGATAAGGCAGTATAAGTTGCAAAATCAGGCTAATACAGTTGCCAGTCAACCACCTATCGTGATTAGCTCTTAATGATATGGGACAGTGACTATTCACAACTAAATTCAAGAGAGTACCGAAGAATATGGCATGGATCATGGTAATGTTATAGAGGTCATTTGATGGTCCTTCATTATTCTCCACGCTTCTGTTTCACACACCAATCTTCCACGTGTAAGAAGGAAGGATGAAATACAATACAACTCCTTCAGTCTGAAAGAGCTCCAATAATTGTTAATAAAAATGAAGAGATTCCCAAAAATTACGAAAGATTATAACGGTAATGTTTTTTATTTGTAAATAAGGCGTAATTTTAAGCGTAGAAAAGGCAATTTTTTTTAAGCACAGCCTTTCTGAGCTAATGATATTTTGATCATCATCCCGTTCAGGTGATGAGATCCACCGTCTAAGATTAGCCTACTTACGAGGAGAACAGAGTTGATGAGGTTTCTTTATCATTGGTAAAGAAAGAAGGGAAGCCGCATAGGAACCTCAGATAACTTTAAAAAGAATATGAAGGTGTAAGGAGACCGAAGTGGTAGAAAAAAGAAAAGGTCATTAAGGAGATAATTAATTTTGAAAGGAGAGTGGGAAATGACTACATTCATAAACGTGCTCAGGTCTGTGTAAATACACAGAAATTAGAAAACAGAATAACAAGTATTCGGGAATAGAATGTAACGGTAATGAAACTAAGAAATTGTGGGTTTGACACCAGCAAATGCTTGTGGTGAGAGAGAGAGAGAGAGAGAGAGAGAGAGAGAGAGAGAGAGAGAGAGAGAGAGAGAGAGAGAGAGAGATGGTAATATTAATAATAACAATAATAATAATTTCTTTATTTCACTTCAAAGTTACAACGGAGAGAGAGAGAGAGAGAGAGAGAGAGAGAGAGAGAGAGAGAGAGAGAGAGAGAGAATTTTCCTGAATTACTAGCAAATACATAAAGTAGAAGAATTGGTAACTGTTTGAAGAGTACTTGATGAAATAACAAGGTACTAAAATAAAAAAATAAAATAATAAAAAAATGCAATTCTCTGCCAAATAAACTGCCTAATAAACAACAAGAAATTCCTGGCGAATGACGAATTGAGCTTAAAAAAAAAGCAAGTAAGTAATACCGACTTCAGAAATACTTTTATTATATGATTGGTGGGAGCCAATTCTCCCTCTCTCCTTGAAGTGGAGAACTTGAAATCTCGTATATCACGACGCTGTCTCGTCAAGCATTTCGAAATCACTGTATAAAATGAGACTGCCTTTAAAATAGCGCAACTCTCTGGTCGGAAGAGAGAGAGAGAGAGAGAGAGAGAGAGAGAGAGAGAGAGAGAGAGAGAGAGAGATATGTTTCGATACTATAGAGGTTGGTGAGTCTTCTGAGGCAGTCTATGACTTTTTTCAAACACAAATTGTATTATTATAAGAGAGAGAGAGAGAGAGAGAGAGAGAGAGAGAGAGAGAGAGAGAGAGAGAGAGAGAGAGAGAGATACAAGGAATAAGACTCGTCTCAAGACGATGTAATAGACCAATCGATAGGGCGGCGTGGATACAGTCCAAATTGAAGAGTTGACTTTCTCTTGGAGAAAGCGAATATGTTGTTTGAGTGAAAAGTATTCCTTTAAAAAGTGGTCGGTAGGACTGGTACTACTTGGAATGGTGAATTCTCCACCTACTGGGATTCGGGTGACTAAAAAATATATCACACATTCTTAAGAATGGAAGAGACAGGGTCATATGACTGAAGAGGTTTGGTCACATGTCTTCATTGCACAAGTGTTGAGGAAATATCAGCAGTTGAAGTAAACAAAAAAATGTAAAAACGAATAAAGTTTTGGGTAAGATTAATTGCCAAAGATGTGATTCATGTCTGTATATTCGTTCTTCTGAAAAGAAGCCATTAACAGTATTACATATCATTCTTGAAATGGTATAGTTGTCTCTAAATTATTATCTTCAGGAATGTGATGTTTGAACTACCCTTTTGATATCCTCTATTTTATCCTCATATAGTTTGTGCAGTAGTCTTTAGACTGTCCACGTTCCTTCGTTTTTAGGAGTAAATCTAAAAATCGTAAAATATCTAACAAAGTTCACAGTCTATTCAGTTAAGTAAGGTTTTATTTTTCACAGAGAAGATTAATCCTTGAAACGTTAATTTTCATAAGAGAACTGTAGGAATCATTCTTTAACCAGATTAGTTCTTTGCATATCAAACCAACAATTTCATTTCCATAAACAGACGTAAGCATTGCTGGCAAACAAAGGAAAAAATTAATATCACAAAAGGGTACTAGCGTTGCACAATTTCATTTCCATATTGCACATGTAAAAGTCATCCCAACTTCATATATTAGACTGCGAAAGTGGGGGAGAAACACTGACGAAAAATGATATTCTAATATTGCGTACAATTGTTTCACATCAAAAGCTTCTGATCTAAAAGGGAGAACTGAAGTCCATCAGGTGAATGAATATGGGAGGGTCTTTATTTTATTTAGGAATTGGTTTTGGTTTCTGTTGCCGAAGAGAAACCTTTGAAAGGATTCGCTCGCAGTTGATTGAACTTTTAAATTAATTCTGACACTCAATAGTAGATAACTGCAACTAGAAACGATTTAAAAGATGCTTCCCTACTTTCATGCCAGTTGTCATTTCTTATATGCAAAACCAGCTCAGTTGTATTTACAAGACATGTATGACTTAAAGGACTGCATTACCCCCAAGGAATTTGAAGATTATGTTCAGAAGGGTTTTTTCACAATAAGACGGTCAGACAAATTTTGATCTGGCTTATGGTCTGATATGACCATTGAGCAGACATTGATACCGTCGATGAAGAGTTGTGGTGGATTGACTCATGGTAGAGGAATGACGGACTCGATGCTAACTAAATGTGTTCTTGGAATGCTTATCAATCTGAGGGTCACGGAGAGGATTGAGGAATATTGTGATGTCACTTACAGTACAGGAGAGCAGCATGTAGATGCCAGGAAGGCTCGCATTTTAAGAGACAACAAAGACCTTCAGCACTTTAGAGTGGCTCTCATCCCACCCACCATTTCCAGATTTTGATAGCATTATGTCGATCAGCACAGGAGTAACAGGAGTTGATGAAACAAATCCTCATAATGCATATGATGTTGGAGTTTGCTGAATGTCAAATATAGTTTGCAGCAATTTTGCAAAAGTCAAGTTTAAAAGAAAGAAAAGGGTCAAACCATTGGGCGCTAACATGACAGTAGTAAAAGTGCGGGATGTTGCATATTCAGTTGAACCTGAGATGTTATTTAGAAGAATTTCGTTCACCAAGAACTTACCTGAACTATTCAAGCTTAACTCTTAGTGACACAACAAT
>NC_089743.1:37803976-37866476 GCF_040412425.1 Macrobrachium rosenbergii
CACGTATATATATATATATATATATATATATATATATATATATATATATATATATATATATATATATATATATATATATATATATATATATATATATATATATATATATAATTACTTGTATTATCTTGAACTAGTTATCCTAAGTAAGTCACATGCTCAAGGAATAATATTGAGGTGTCAATCGCTAATTCCAACGTGAAATTGCAGGTAGAATATAATTGAGATTATGGCAGATTAATTTTCGCAGGATCAACTACATTAATATTATATTATCAAAATTAATAAGCTGCCATCATCACCAAGGCTGTATTATAGTGTGATTTAATTTTGAATATATCGACAAGCTTAATATTCTTAACAACATGGATAACTGACCTAGGAATGGTTTGCAATAAATTTTTCTTTTTTTATTGTGGGTCAATTTGGAGAGATTATAGTTTATAGATTTAATATGGCATAGTTTTCCAATCCAGTTTTTTCTCTTTTTTATAGGTGAGCCAATCATGGAATTTGAAGAGATTACAGTTTATAGAATAATATGGTCTGATGTATTCCTCTCATTTCAAAAGATTTTGTTGCTTGGATGCACGTCAAGATCTTATGACAAGGCTTTCTTTCAGCCGTCATGAAACCATGTCTTGTCCATATAATCCATATATGTATATATCCTATACATACATATATATATATATATATATATATATATATATATATATATATATATATATATATATATATATGTGTGTGTGTGTGTGTGTGTATGTATGTATGTATGTATGTATGTATGTATGTATGTATGTACATCCATATATATATATATGTGTATATATACATATATATATATGTATATATACATAAATATTCATTAGGTTCATTCAAAAATTAACATAGAAACCGTAGGATGCAAACGATTTTTTTTTAATTACAGACTTTCATGCTAACATCATATGCAACTCTTCAAAGTGTATATAAAAAATCACCAAGAATAAAAACATGTATTATAACAACCATAATCAAGATAAGAAATTGTTCATTGCGGCAAATCCATCTCCTTTAATGACTGCCTGAGAGTAAAGTGTTGCATGAATATTGTCATCAGCGCAAAAGCATCAGTGATATTGTAAATGAAATGATGTTTAACGCATTGCCTTTTTTTACCCAGAAGACATCTGTCAGAACCTGTCTTTTTTATTCCGTCTTTAATAAGTTTACTTTTTTTGACCGAAAACATTTCCCAGAATCTGGCAATTTAAATGAGATTTCTGCTATGTTTTGATGAATGCACTCTACTACTACTACTACTACTACTACTACTACTACTACTACTACTACTACTATTCAGAAGATGAACCTTATTCATATGGAACAAGCCCATAGGAGCCATTGACTTGAAATCCAAGCTTCCAAAGAATGTGGTGTTCATTTGAAAGAGGTAACAGAGGTAACTGGAAATACAGAAAGAAAGGATCAGAAAAGGAAAAAAGTAAATTAACAAATTGTTAAATAAATAGACAGAGATTCAAGTAAATTAGTAAAATAAAAGGATAACTGTTTTGCTGTTGTTATGTAAGAGAACCTCATTGAATATTTCTGAAATGTAGACAGTGAGAGTAAAAGAAGAAGGATTAGAATCCCAAGAATCCTTCTACATCTTGCAGAGGAAAACTATCTTTCAGCCATGAAAATTTCCATAGTCCAAACACAATAAATTACCTAAAGCTACCGTCCTTCAAAAGGGCTTTCCTTGTACAGAGAAAATACGTAGAAACAGCAGAAAAAACAGCATACACGCAGCAGCGTAACAGCACTCCCTCCCCCTTCCTGTCACAGCATTAGCTAACGTAACCTTCCACTTTTATCCGCAACGAGATTGTTAAGAATCAGCCCAGTTCCGTCACGTAACCGTCGGTTTCCATTCAGGGACAGGATGCGTGACGTTTTGACGTAACTGTCTGACAAAAGGAGGGAAATGAGCAGAGACCATCTGGTTGTAGAGAGAGGATGTAATATTCTTTATTTTTATTCTGCAAGTTGTATATATATATATATATATATATATATATATATATATATATATATATATATATATATATATATATATATATATATGTGTGTATATATATATATGTGTATATATATATATATATATGTATATATATATATATATATATATATATATATATATATATATATATATATATATATATATATATATATATATATATATATATATATAAACCTTATAAAGACACTAAAATAAAACCCCTCAAAATAAACGAAATAAACGAAAACACTGAAAATAAAAACAAAATAAGAAATTGAAACCACACTGAAATTGGGTCAAGTACGCACCTACAGGTAAAATGGTTGAGAGGCTCTCACCTGCAATGCTTGATTGAAGTGGCAGGTGAGGCCTAAGCCTTGTAAACAAAATATGTTTACTTATGAAAACTATTTATGAGGAACGAGAGACAGAAGTCTACAGTCCAGTAAGGTTTTACTTGTTTCACCTTTTGATGAGGAGAAATAGGTGTTCATAAGAAACCACAGTCTAGGTATTTTGTTTATAACAACAAATCTATAATCTTTGATTAATTGTAATTAATTAATCTAGTTACCGTATATAGTTACAGTAATACTGATTAATAAAGTTACAGATATTCTTCTGTATATAAAACTGATCTCTTATATTTCATATTACATTCTGCTATTTCCTTCCAATGAACACCAAAATCTTTGCAAGCTTGAATTTCAAGTCAGTGGCTCCTGTGAGCTCGTTCAGTATGACGAGGGTTCATCTTCTGAATATATTAATAATAATAATAATAATAATAATAATAATAATAATAATAATAATAATAATAATAATAATAATAATAATAATAATAAATTTTGATTATATATTAAATGAAAATAGAAAGGAAGAATCACAATTCAGTGTTTATATTCCTGATTTAATTAAAATGTAGATAATGTAGATCTGATTGCATGAAGCACCTGTGATGCAAAGTAATTAAATATGACACACATGAGTCCATGAAAAGAGTAGCACGCACTGTTTTCGAAACTTGAAATTGTAATTTTGAATAAAATTTTACCATTTTCTTCTTAACAGAAATGTGCATTTTTAAGTGAGTGTATTGAGATATCCCCCATCTCTCTCTCCCCCCTTAATGTTGCACAGCATAGTATTTGTCATTTCTGAATAAAAATGTTGCCTTTCTCTCCGTAAGTGAAATATGCATTTTTAAGGAAATTTACCTCTCTCTCTCTCTCTCTCTCTCTCTCTCTCTCTCTCTCTCTCTCTCTCTCTCTCTCTCTATTATTGCAGAACATAGTATTGTTTTCATTCTCGTAAATTCCAGGAATTCCTCAAAAAGCGCATACAGCTACGAGTTCAAATGCCTAGCATTTCCAGCGAGAGTAAAACAGATTTCTGTATTTCAGAGAAAATACAAAATGGGTATTACTCAATGCATGTTTTTTAGGTAATAGAGCGTGAATTCAAAAGTTTTTTTTTTGCGTCACCAGCTGCTGCCAATAAATGTAATTAATTACGGAATTGTCAAAAGTGAAGGTTTTAATGATCTCCCATAAATTATGCCATAAATTATGTTACGGTGTCCGGTCAAAATTAGGTCAAGGGTTTTGAAACGGTAGTTTTATTCAGGTATTTCCATTATATCTGGTATGTTTATTTATTACATAATGGGCTGTATGATATTTCACAATTTTCATATTTAAATAATAGGATGAATTTTATCCTACAGTGATGTCATTACACTTTGTGGTAAAATCAAATTATATGTTCATAGAAATATGTGTATATACATCATAAGCACTCCTCATCCATCCCAAAACTTATATGCTCTTTTCCCCAGCCTGCAGTCTCTCATTCTTACTACAGGACCCAACCATCACCGCACACAGTGCAACTTCTTATATCTCCAGTATTTTTACTCTTTCAGTTCATCCTACGCCATCTATACTAATCAAACAGCTCGTATCAACTGCTCCATCATCATTATTCAACTTAAACTCATTGTTTCTACATAGGTGGGTTGTCTCAACAAAACCTTCATATATTCCCAAATCGTTTTAAATAGACAGTATAGGCTACATCTCTGTTCATTCTATTGAACACACCCTACCACTTATCTTACTTCGTTGGTCCTGTGTCCTTTGATTTATACAATATTTTAAACTGGAACTCCAACGCAATGAATGGCTGTCTAGCTCAAGGTTGAAACTTTCAGTGATGTTTTTTATAGATATGTGAACGACCTTGCAATTAAGGAAACGGGACAGTTTCATTCGTAACTTTAATGTCTTCAGTGACATACTCAATAGATTGTGAAACAGTCTCCCCGAGGATTTTCTGCAGCTGGGACCCCAAAAGTTCAAGCGAAGGTGCAATGCATTACTACTTTAAAAAAATTCTTCTTGTATTTTGAAAATCTAATTACACTTTTATCTATTTATTTATTAATTTATTCGTTTATTTTTTTCTAATAACTAATCTCTTCTTTCTGTATTTCGTATTACCTTCTGTTGCTTATTTCAAATTAATACCATATTCTCTGTGAGCGTGTTCCATATGAATAGGGCTCATCTTCTAAATAATAATAATAATAATAATAATAATAATAATAATAATAATAATAATAGTAATAACCATATGAATAGGGCTTATTTCCTAAATAATAATAATAATAATAATAATAATAATAATAATAATAATAATAATAATAATAATAATAATAATAATAATAATAATAATAATAATTTTAGATTAAATATTACTAAACAAAAATCCCCCCAGAGTTTTCAATTTTGTTTTCCCTGTTAACCTCTCTCTCAATTTTTTTTTTTTTCTTCTTTTAGTTTTCCTAAAAGAAAACTATTGTGCCGGTTAGGCTACTTGGAATATAGTGCTGAGGATGACACCGAAGTAGTGACTAGCATTCTCATATTTGCGTGGTCTCCAGCTGTTGCTGGTTTTATATATATATATATATATATATATATATATATATATATATATATATATATATATATATATATATATATAAATATATATGATATATATATATATATATATATATATATATATATATATATATATATATATTTATATAAAGACAAATTTCTACACTGTCTGTTGAGACATTTCCACCATCTTCGCCTCATTTTCCAAGACTAAAGTCTGTCGGACTGAGACAGACCTCCTCAACCCTAATGGCTGCATTCGCTGGTTGTAATTAATTCTCTCCCCAATTTCGCGTCTCTCTTTCCCCTTTCTATTTCTGGTGTCTCTATTAGTCTCCTCGATGTATTCACTCATTCCTGAAGAAGATAATTTCCCAAATGGCTTTGTTATGACTTGCGTCTTCCCAGGAAGAGAATTATCCGAGTGAGATTGCATTGTTCTTTTTCACTGCAGTCCATTAGCAAAGATTTGCATGACATAATGAGTGGATTTCGAAGTAGTTGTAATAAGTGTCGTTTATATAAAAATATTATATCATCAGGATGTTGTGGAAAGGTACATGTAGGCTACTAATAATTTCAAAAATAAAAAAAAAATAAAAATGATTCTGTTTTATTATAATAAATGGAAGCCGGGAAAAATATGTCTAAATGTATTAAACAGTAAACCCGTTACATTTATATCAGTAAAACCGAGACAAAAGTCGTTATTTTTATAATAAATTGCTAAAGGTATTAATGACACTGCGCTGAGCATATTTTTCTAAAATCGCTTGCAATATTCAGCTTCCGTTCATATTCTGACTGTAACTATATACCATTAAAGTAAAAAAATAATTTTCTTAAGATCACCCGTGTTGTCTCATTTTTGAGCCTTCTCAGTATATAACACCTGCCAGAGACAAGGAAACAATTGTATCTGCTTGGGAACAAGGAGCAGTCATTTCGAGTCCGTTTAGTTCACCTTTGGTTCTTCTATTGTTCGTGGGAACTAAACCTCCATATCCTTAGCTCAACATTATGAGACTTACCATTCAGTGACGTGGTACCGGCAGTGGCATTTCCACCAGTGGAACATCCAGTGGGATTCAATCCTGTGTTTCGGAACTTGACTCTTGCGTGGCTGAAATGTCAAGGACCGCCCCCCCCTACCCCCATCTCAATTGTGTCAAGGGAAGCGTCGTGTGAATGATACGCCATGAAATAATACGTCATGATGTGTCAACAAATATTAATCTTTTTTAAGTTCATAAACTGGATTCGTAGATGCATCAAACACTCAATGAATCTATGACGAGAAATTCTTCATTGTCAGTAAGGTACGACTAGGTATGTTTTCATTACATTTTTTTTCTAATTCTTACATAATAAATGAGACACGAGAGATACTGTATAAGGATTTTTACATATTGCCACGTGAATAATAATTTATGCTGAAGAAATTAGATGTGAATATGATCACGAATCTCTTTCAGCCAAAATCTGTAAGTTTATCTATGTAATGGTGAAAGAATTCACTAAAGCAATAACTATGCAATTCTTATTTAGAGAAAGTTCTGTCGTTAAATAACTTTCTATTGGCATAATACTAATAAATCTAGTTATTTTCCATATACTCAATGCTGCTATAGTTTTGTAACATGCATTGTAACTATTGTATCATTTTGAATAACTTCTTACCGGCGAAAGATTCATAAATATGTAGTAGTTTATCATATGCTTAATGCGTCAGTACTTTTTCAGCGTGCATTGTAATCACACTAATATTATAACTTTGTGAATAAAGTTATTTTCCATATGATTAATGTAACAATACTTTTGAAGTATACATTGTAACTACAGTAATATTTGTTGCTTAGCTGCAAACTTTGGACAGTAAATAATATTAAATTCTGATATTCGTGTGATCATTAAATTTTACTAATATTTGCTATCATGCATAGTACGTTTGGAAGATAAACACATCATTTAAAATAGAAAAATAAAAATCCATACTTTACCTATTTCACTTTGGGAACGATATCCCAATGCATATTTTTATGATGTACAGTATATTACTTTTGGAATTGCCGTTTGGATTTATCGTGGAAAATGATAACAAATGTTGAAGCGATTTATCACAAACAATACAGAGTTTTCACACTAACATAAATTTATTTCATGGGATTCATCATCACAATTCTGGAACATTTTAAATCAGGTGGTTTTTTATTTTTCTGGAGTTTCATCGTACTGTTTACTTTTGTGCGAAAAATGGACATTAAATCTGTAGGGGCATTTCCTGTTTATTCTGAAATTGTTCATTGTTATCTACTGTGATTGGAGAGAGAGAGAGAGAGAGAGAGAGAGAGAGAGAGAGAGAGAGAGAGAGAGAGAGAGAGGTTGGGGGTGGGGGGGTAGAAGATTGTAGACATGAATGAATTAGCATTGCTATAAAAATGATAGACCCTTCTTACCCGCAATACTAAGTTCTGTGAACCACCTTCCCCCTCTCTCTCTCTCTCTCTCTCTCTCTCTCTCTCTCTCTCTCTCTCTCTCTCTCTCTCTCATCTCTCTCTCTTCATATTTTCCTGTGGGGGAAATGTAACTAACAGGTAAGCTATTTCCTGACCTGACCTGCTCAGAACAGCTGCTTATTTTCACAAATCCGTCTCGACTTTTCCACCTGTGCTTGTGCTTTCCTCAAAGCACAGATTTTCCTTTTTAATAAACTTTGCATGATAGACTTATCGGTCGCGTTGCATTAACAGTTTTTGATAGCTTACGACCCTTTGGATTAAGTGCTTGGTATTTTTATTTAATGTCCAAGTTTATTTTTTTTCGGCAAAGCACAATAAAATTAATCATTTGTTACTACTGGGATTTGTCCAGTAATATTCCGTTTAATAGTCGTTTAAAAATTAAAGTAGTTTTCATGATTAAAATGCTGATGTTGGTATGAAAAATGGGAAATGTATAATATATTGAAAGCAAATGCTAGCATGTTTGTGTATATGTGTGAATTACAAGGAGAGAGAGAGAGAGAGAGAGAGAGAGAGAGAGAGAGAGAGAGAGAGAGAGAGAGAGAGAGAGGGGGGGTGAGGGAATTAAAACTTGAATGAATCTTTAGCGTGTTACCTTCAATAAGGTAAATGATTCCTAAAATTTTTAACGTGAATGTATTGTGCTGTACTATGCTATTCCTGTCGTAATTTATCACGATTTCATTCGTTTGGATAAGATGGCTGTCTCTCTCTCTCTCTCTCTCTCTCTCTCTCTCTCTCTCTCTCTCTCTCTCTCTCTCTCTCTCTCTCTCACTTTCAGTCTGTCTCTCGGAGACAATCCCCAGAACAGTCACTCTCCAAATCAAAAACATTAACTTCCAAACATTTACCCCTATCTTCTCCCTCCACCTCCTCTTCCTCTTCCTCCTCATCCTCCCTCTGTCCCTTCCTCTCACTCAGTTATTTATCTCCTTAACTGCAAATAGCTTCTAAAGATCTAAAGAGACCTGCGATGGAACCACAAAAGAAACCATTAACTTTATTCCCAGGAAATACCTTTTCCTTGTTTGTTGTTTTGATAAGAGTAAAGGGCTATTTTTATTTGTTTGTCCTAAGACTGTTTTTCTTTGCTGTTTTGGCATTGCCAAGGGCATCAGTTTCACTGCACTGATTTTTTTGTTTTGTTTATGGTAGGTTGATGAGTTTTAAACTATCACTTGTAAAGTAACAAAGATTGTTAAAACAATATTAGCATAATATACTGATAGATTATATGTGTATTGGTTTATATTTACAGTGGAATTCCCCCTATTATAAGTACAGCAAGGTAGAATCATGATTGCATATGTATGTATGTATGTATGTATCTATGTATGTGTATATATATATATATATATATATATATATATATATATATATTGATATATATATATATATATATATATATATATATATATATATATTATATGTATATATATACATATATATATGCATACATATATATATATATATATATATATATATATATATATATATATATATATATTTTATGTGTTTATATATATATATATATATATATATATATATATATATATATATATATATATATATATATATTAAGTATTTCCATTGGTCTCTTTCATCCAGTTAGATAGAAATTCAAATTTAACAGTGGCTGAGAAGGCTCCATAACTAGCAAAGTAAAATGAGTTACGCCTAACCCCCCCGATCGTCTGGTTTGGGGGTAAACATTACCGCTCCTTAACCCCCCATCGGATGTTTTTTGAGGGTCAGGTAGCCGTTAGTCAATAGGGACGAATCCCTACAACCTTTTGCTGGCTGTATGGCTGCTTTCAGAATGCCGATGTTCTGGACCTCAAGTAAAACAACAAGGCAGGCGCGATGCCCGCGAGGTGGGTGCACTCACTCCTCAGCTAACCACTTCTGCGTCCTGTTGGGACTCTTCCCGTCACTCTGGGTGGAACGAAATGCAGGACGGGTGGCCATTTTCATCCCATGCTACGAGTTCTACGCAGAAGGAATAAAGTACATCTGGAAGCATTTGGTCCCAAGCCAGTTTCTGTTTCTTCCTGTGAATTTCTCTCCATTTTCCGAATTTCCAACTTTTCATTCTCTTAAACAAAGCCCCTTTGGTAAATCAAACCTACCAATAAAGCTGCCCCCATGATTCGCCCCTAAGTTCCAATTAAATCAATCCAGTGATCAGGATTAGATTATCCCCTCCATAGTGTTACTAAGGTCTAATTAAGTCTAATTGATCAGTTCCTTCATAGTGAATATTTAAGTTCATTTTGTGCCTGCAATTCTCTTCCAGAAATCCTGCTTCAGTCGGTCCCAACCTTCCAGATTAATTTTCACTGCTTCATCTGCTAAATAAATTCAGATTGAACGTAATAACCAGTTACCCATTTCCCCTGGCGACCTTCCACTTCACTGGTTAATTAATATTCTGATATCAAGATATTATCATCTTTTGCCCATCCATTGTTTCCATTAATTCTGGGCTTCATCTGATACCTGTTTAACGTAATCTGTTACTCATTTCCCATGGCACCTTAAATGATAAGAAAACCCATCTTTTGCATTCCATTTATTACATTCTGGGTGATACCTGGTGACCAGTTAAATGATAAAAAACCCTGTACATTCCTCCAACATATATATAAAGAAAAAATATATATACATATATATATAAATATATATATATATATATATATATATATATATATATATATATATATATATATATATATATATATATATAGTGTGTGTGTGTGTGTGTGTGTGATTTCGAATACCATAAAATGAATTTTACCATCAGCCATGAAAACACAAAATTGCCTAGCTAAAACGGGCAGCCTTCTTGAGATGGAACCGAAGATGAAAGATCACCCGCTTGAATGTTTTCACTCTTCTGTTGTACATATTTTGTGATGACATTTTCCTTTAAATACTTTTTTATAATTCACCATAGTACCTTTCGAATCTTTTAAATCATTCACTATTGAGACAGGACCTTAGAGAAGGTTCAACATTTCTGTAAACATATTTTATTGTTTAAAAACAGGTATACTGCATACAGTAGCTTTTTAACCCAAATTAAAAATTACCACAAAGAATTTTTTCACTGTTAAAGCAAAATATATAACGTAAACTGCAACTCTCTCTCTCTCTCTCTCTGTCTCTGTCTCTCTCTCTCTCTCTCTCTCTCTCTCTCTCTCTCTCTCTGAAATACACACACAAACACATGCACACACACACACACACTCATATACACACGTTTCTTTGTACCTACGAGTAAAAAAAGGGCCAACAAGAACCTGCAATAATCTTTTCCTCCCTTTTGTCTTCTTCAGTTGCAAACAAAGGCAATCAGGAACTTGACCCTGATGTCTCGTTGCGGTTTAGGAATTCAGAATAGAGTGAAATTAATTGCACAAAATATTTGCAAGTGTTCTTTCTGGGGAGTTGTTCTGTAGTGGCTATTATCTTTTTAGGGTTAGATATATGCAGTTGTTCTTTATTCATGTGAATAAATATATATCTATATCTATGTATATATATATATATATATATATATATATATATTTATAAATGTATATATAATATATATATATATAAATGTTTATATAAATATATATATATATATATATATATATATATATATATATATATAATATATATATATATATATATATATATATAATATATATATATATATATATATATATATATATATATATATATATATATATATATATATATATATATATATATATATATATATATATATATATATATATATATATATATATATGTGTGTGTGTGTGTGTGTGTGTGTGTGTGTGTGTTTGTGAGTATATGTAGGCATGTGTGTATGTGTGAGTGTATGAGTGTGCGCAGAATAGTCTACATGAGAATGTGGACATGTATATATCCTTCTAAGCATACATACTAAAAAATTAATGAGTTTTAATTTGTAGTAATAAGTGAAGAAATGTACTCATTAAGCGACCAAAAGAGATACAGCGGATGGAAGGGAAACTTTCCTGCCTTGAATTCGATTCTCATCCTTGTTCTCAGCAGAAGTCGTGAATATTAATTTCCTTGCAAGACTATGAGGCTTGAACGGATGGACTTGAAGTGATTAACCATTAAGATTTAAAATACTTCCGTTGTCATATCTTGTTTTGCAGTTATGATTGGAATGACAGGTGTCTGAATTTATATATATACACACATCTATATATATATATATATATATATATATATATATATATATATATATATATATGTTCTGTTTAGGAAGAATAATATATATATATATTACCACAAAAATATTTTTCTCATTAGTATATGTTCTATTTAGGGAAGACGGTCTATTTTTCTCATTAGTGGAGAGAGAGAGAGAGAGAGAGAGAGAGAGAGAGAGAGAATTCCAACAAATTACATTTGTCAGTACTATTTTTTTTAAAGACACCAATGACAATCATTTGAAAACGTCCAGTGATATTACCCGTTATCAAAACACCTAGCAGTAAAATCTGTCGTTGGTCAGCAATCACACTTATAATTGTTCCTTGCACTTCAAACTTTCGGAATTGTGAAGGATTCCTACAAGCTCGCCTCATGAATAACATCAAACATCGTTCATGTTCAGCGAAAGCTATTATGAAAATGCTTTTAGAGACTTACTCCGCATGGAGGTGCACTACAAACCTGAATGGATTTTCTCTGATCTGTACTGAAATCATTTTTTTTTTTTTTTAAAGATGAAAATCTCCTTTCCACTTTCTATTGGTCTCCTACTTTCCTTATCTTCTCTGGCTTTTTCGAGGATGTTTGGTAACGATATATATTCTGTTAATAATGTTGTAGTGTCTTTGTCCAAGGTTATAAATTCCCACTCAAAAATCTTCGATTAAGAGCAAAAAGCGGTTCCACCAACCATTTCTTGACGGCTTGTCTTATCTCTCATTGAAATTGCAACAGGATTTGCACTAATCCTAGTGCAGGCAAATTTCTTTGTATATTTCATTGCATTCATGAATCAAAAAATCTAATCGAAAGCTTCAAAAATAAATATACAAAATATTTAAATATGTCCTTTTAAGTATAATTGAAGCGTATTGTGCCTATCTTACAAGACACAATCCTTTGTACAACTGTTCACGAGTTAGAAAATAAAACTTGAAAGTTTTAAAAATAATATAGGGTATTTAAATGTGTCTCTTGCGTATACTACGGCATATTGTACCTACGTTTCAATGCAAACAAACACGATTAAATGTTTTGTATATAGTCTACCGTCTGTTCTGTAAGCCCCTAGAGAGATGTTCAGCATTCAATTAAAGATAATAGAAAGTTATACTGCAAAATGTAATAGAACAAATGTTGGACTTTCTCCCAGAAAAGTAATTTTATCTTCAAAACGACCTTTCGGCTCGTTAACCTTCTCCAACAACCAAAGGACCAGTTCCAGGCCGGTGAAGAAAACTTCGCATTGCCGGCGACGACCACGTGGTCCACCGGCAGACCTCTCTTAAGAGAACAAAATTTCGGTAATTATTTACAGTACCTTGCCCCACCCCCCACCCCCTACCATGCCATCTATCGGCCACTGGAAGAAGTGGCAGTGAAGTTGGCGATTCCTTATTCAGGTGAAAGGGGAAAAAAGGATTGTAGATAATTGTTTTTATAATAATTGGTGGTTTTATTGATATTTTAGGAGTATATATACAAAAACATAAGGCGAGGAGAATTTGTAAAAAAAAAAAATTGTTTTATCATCGAATTTGCGTAATATACGAAAATTCAGCACGAATCCACGTAATGTCCCTTTCGTTTGATAACCACCTCGCCATTAGGCAGTCTGCTAGGAAAAGGATAAAGAATGTATCTTTAGATTTTAATATTTTTTATTTATGGAATGTAATAACTATTTCTGGAGCTGTGTATCAGGCTGTTAATTGCGTTGCATTGTCACAACATTTTTTTCTAATACCATTAGCTTGGAAAGTCTTCGAATTAGTGGCTTGCATGACCTGGGTTAAATTATTTTCTCTAGTAGAGAATTTATTCATGTATACTACGTGAGCATGATGATAATGTGTTCAATGTTCACTTACTGGAGACTGTGTGGCTTAAATTATTTGTATTACTATTATCCTATATAATGTATTTATCTTTCAGTAAGTCGTTTTGCAGTCGATTTAAGGTCACATTGCTACATGTATATAAATTTAGACAAATGTTGTATAATTACTACACTTCAATTATACTTACAAATATCATATGCTCTTAACATGAATTGAAGTAAAACTACGTATTAGGTGACTGTTCTTCTTTACGAAATGATTCTGCAAATTAATAGTTTGTTTGAACGAGATTCTGCTGCAATTATCATCTCATCATTACCTTCAGAGGTGCAAAAGTTCCAAGTCACTTCACTTCAGCTGTGCCAAACTTTGAGGGGGGGTTGGGGGAGGGACGGGGATGCAGATCTTGAAGAAAGATCAAAAATAGGTTTTACTTCCAAAAAAAAAGATAATCATGGTGGGCCTGCAGCCGACTGGTGCCTTTTTAAAATAATATTGATAATATAGAGAATATTAAGTATAGCAGACATATTGTATTCCTGAATTATATTATGAAATTGATGATAATGAAAAAGAATGAAGCTACATTGCATGATAAGTAGAATATATCTCGTATGCCATGCTATGGTTTTTTTTCGGTCCCCAGATTAAAAAATAAAAAAAATGTTACGTTAAGTAGCAACGTTTTATTTCACGAATGCATAGGTTCAATTTCATGGAGAGAGAGAGAGAGAGAGAGAGAGAGAGAGAGAGAGAGAGAGAGAGAGAGAGAGAGAGAGTATACAAAATTCAGCTCATTGACTGGTTTTTATTTGATGAATGCACAAATTCACTCGCATGGAGAGAGAGAGAGCTACGTATGCACAAATTAGGGGAAGAGAGAGAGAGAGAGAGAGAGAGAGAGAGAGAGAGAGAGAGAGAGAGAGAGAGAGAGTACCGTATGCAAAATTATACTCATCGACTGGTTTTTATTTCATGGATACACAGTTTCAGTCTCATGGAGAGAGAGAGAGAGAGAGAGAGAGAGAGAGAGAGAGAGAGAGAGAGAGAGAGAGAGAGAGAGAGAGAGAGAGAGAGAGAGCATGCAAAATTAAAGCATAACCGATATTCCAGGCAACTTATGTCGGACCCTAAGCGTAGCTGTCATCCAAACACCTGATAATTTTTTTTTTCAGTGCCCAGTGACACTTTTGACTGACATACAGAAGGTTTTTACAAATGGCGTATCTTTTATTTTGGAAGACTCACTTAAAATTGACGCAAGTTTTGTCGCTACGAATTGCATGAAATTGTCGATATTCTTGTTTTATTTGATTAGCATAAAAACAGTCTTGACAAGACTGTTTTTATGCTAAACTATGGCTATTTAATGATAAAGCAGAGATTTTTATATAATATTCTTATTCTCCGGTGAATGTAGACATTAGAAATCACTCTCATGTCGTTACGATATCTCATAACTCGCCAGTTCCTCTTACCCTAGAGAGGAAATATCATTAATTATTATAAAGGGAAGCTTATGATTAAACAATAGACTGATGAACTGGAAACTATTTGGACATCCGCTGCTCAAACACTGATGTTCGGTACTCAGCAAATAACCCTTTATTATTATTATTATTATTATTATTATTATTATTATTATTATTATTATTATTATTATTATTATTATTATTATTCAGAAGATGAACCGTATTCATATGGAACAAGCCCACAGAGGCCATTGGCTCGAAATTCAAGCTTCTAAAGAATATGGCGTTCATTAGAAAGAATAACAGAAGGTAATGGCAAATACATTAAGATGAGATCACTTATTAGACAAGAAAAAATGAATCAACAAATTAATAAATAAATGGATATAATCTATTTTCTTGGCTTAGACACTGACATGAAATCTTCAGGTGATGTGTGCATGCCTTGTTGCAGCAATCATACAAATAATAATATATGACTTCAAAACCTGCATTTTATGGCAACAAGAAAAAAACTGGCCAAACGAAAAGTATATTCTTAACAATTTATTAATGAATTTAAGCAGAATAAGCTTACTAGAGGCAAATTCCAGCCTGAACAATTATTTACATTAGTTCATTTCCATGTTAGGCAAACTAATTTACAGTTCAGAAAATGCAAGAATATCTTCTTGTAGACTTATAAATAACTTTAATCAAATACATAATCCCATACATTTAGGGAGTGTCTATACGGATATCATTCAAATATGTCCGCCTCTCTGATTCGGTCGACTGCAGGATTTGAACCCAATGCGCCTCTGTGTTAAAATTTATTTGGCAGACCTGAACAAAATGTCTGAGGATGCTGCCTTAACCAACTCGACCATCAACGGGCTCACGAATAAGTACCATTCTTGAATAAATGCCATAAATATATAAAAAAAATGCTGAAATGTAAAAATTTAATTGATTCAAAATATCTGTATGTTATAATGAGATAACTCTGACCAGCACGGGGTAAACTAATCAAGTCCAAAGCTTACTATTACTGTTGTTTAAACTTTATTTTTATAAAAAATCTTTTAAAAAGCTAATTGATAAAAATGAAATATGACATAATATAGTGAATATGCTTCACATACACACAAACAGCCATACTCCAGCGACCGCAGGCACAGATTTAAGAAAAATATTAAAAGACGAAGAAAAATATTTTGGTAATCTCCAGGTAATCTAAATTTTTGTTATGTTCAAAGATCAAAACTTTTAAAAATATCTTCCAATTTACTTATTTTTATCTGAACTTAAAGGACATCGAAGTTAAAGAGCCTTAAATATTCTTTCTGTGGGAATGAATTTGCATCTCAAACGAAGACTCTCTCTCTCTCTCTCTCTCTCTCTCTCTCTCTCTCTCTCTCTCTCTCTCTCTCTCTCTCTCTCTCTCTCATATAACTTTGGGGGTAATGAGAGATACTGATTCGTCTACTCTTCCTCGAAGTTGTTATAAACATCCGTTTGCTATGAATAATTCCATATTTAGGGAAAAATATATCTATTCGGAGAGAGAGAGAGAGAGAGAGAGAGAGAGAGAGAGAGAGAGAGAGAGAGAGAGAGAGAGAGACTAAATGCAGATAATGAAACAGCTATGAAATGTAATACTAAATTAGCTATCTATTTCAAACTCATGCGATTCTTATAACGATGGGAAATATTGTACTTGTGAATCATTTGTCGTTTTTGCTCTTTGTATTTACAAATAGAAATGGAACAAAACAATTAGACCTCAAGCACAGAGACAGTGTTTTCAGACGTAGAAATTAATATGTATATAATTCTATGTTGTCGCTTACTCTAGATAGTATAACCCTGAAGATTAAGTTTCTTCTAGATGCAAATATCTCTTCATTACTTAAGAGTTATATAGTTCTACGATAGTTAGTCCTTGTCTCGTCTGTCTGATATAAATATATATATATATATATATATATATATATATATATATATATATATATATATATATATATATATATATATATATATATATATATATATATATTTGTATATATATATACATATATAGTATATATGTGTGTGTGTGTTTTGTGTGCATGTATATATGTATGTATGTATATATATACTCAAACTAGTAAACGAGCAACCAGTAATAATGGCACGGTAGGAACCATTAACTAGGTTTGTCTAGTATAAATGACTCCATCATGGCAATAGAATAAAGCATTTATGGAGAATTGCATCAGTTAACTGTTACGCCAATCAACCTTTACTGTAGCCGCAAGAATGTTGAGTCCTGCGTTACGTGCATGCAAAAATTCCATTAATTCGACGGCAGAGAGAGAGAGAGAGAGAGAGAGAGAGAGAGAGAGAGAGAGAGAGAGAGAGAGAGATTATCATATTTCTGGTAGTTTTGGATAAATAGAGTTTACGACAAAATTTACTCAAGAACTAAATAACTATAAAAAATTCATTGATAAAGTTCCATGCGAATTTGTTTTAAATCCGATTTATAGTACACATAAGTTTACCCTAAATTACTTTCTCCGTGCATTAAAGACCTGTTTTAAATCACTTTGGTTCATTAATATAACGTGCTAATATTACGCTCAAGATCTTGTAAAAAAAATCTCTATATTTTTCTAAGGGTTTGAATTCATTATTATTATTATTATTATTATTATTATTATTATTATTATTATTATTATTATTGCTAATAGATTCACAATTTCGTGAAAAACAATCTGAGTAATAAAAATCCACGTTAACACTGATGAGGAACACCGTTCAGGTGTTCGAAAGTCTTTGATTTTTTACATAGTAATATATTTACTATATAATTGTGGATTTTTATTACTCATTATTATTATTATTATTATTATTATTATTATTATTATTATTATTATTATTATTATTATTATTATTATTATTATTATTATTATTATTATTAACCTGCATCCACAGAATAATTTAATTTTCTGGATCTGCCGAAGTAAGTCGCGAAACACTTTAATCTTGCAGCAAGTCAGATTGGTTGAGGCAAAAATGATGAGTTCTGTCTCGGTTCGAGAACCTTTGATTAGACAATCAAAGATCAATTTTAAAAAGAATCACTGTTTACATATTATTATGTCCAGCATATTTCAAGTTACTGATTCCAGGGTTTGCTGAAATCATATAACAAGATCACCAAGAGAGTTACCTTTCTTGTTTGCTAATAAGATAACGAGAGAAAACTGCAATTATACAAAGGTTCTGAATAAAAGTTCTACAAATGGCGTTCATGAAAAATTCCTGACGAATGCAAGGTACAAAAAAAAAAAAAAAAACCTTACCTATTTAATCAGAGTAGAAAGACCGATAATTACTTTAGAATGATTAATTTCATTAACAGTATTATTAGATTTTATGCCAGTAATGGCATTTTGGAAATATAGGAAAAATTATAACGATACATTAATTTAATATCCTTCACCTACATTACGGAAACCTTTTTCAAATATGTATATCACATATTGAAGAATTACAAACCCTATAAAATTCTTTCTTCCTTCCTTTTTCCCCTGGTTTCTTTCTGTCTTTGATGTCGAAAAGTCCCCCTTTAAATATCCATTAGGAGACATTTGACGTTTGATTTCACGATACCAATTGATGGTCGCCGGACAAAGCTACTAATCCGGAATCCGATTAAATGTTGAAAGTTATGAGGGATATTTTTCATTCATGTGAGAGAGGTGATTTCGAAATCATTCATATCTTGTATTAGCATTTTTGGGGAAAATTTTAATAGCCTTTTTCGTGGCGGTTTGTTTGATATTTTTGAAGTAATTGATATTTCGCGCACAGAGAAAGAATACGAAGTAAAGGAAAATTTTCATTTTTATTTGTGTTATATTTTATTGACGTGGTGTGTCTTGAACCGTTGGTGGGAGAGAGGATATACGTCCACACATCTGGTCAAATATAAGCAACATTATATACTAAAACGAGAGAGAAAATGTTGCGGTCTTTGTGAGAACGAAAATGGACAAAGAAAGGAAAAGGTTGAAGCTCAAGAAATGCGCTGAGAAAATAGGAAATGGCGAATGATCTGGTTTACAACAGCGTTGTTCTCTCAAGAATGTTCATTTGGTCACAGCACAGCGTTTATGCTTTGCACGAATTGCGTTTTACCTAGATGTTCTTGGTGTTGAATTTGTTTATTTCGAGTGAGGTCGGAGTTACGTTTATCCGTCTCTTACTTGTTGGTTGAAAGGAAGAACGCTTGATGATTTTCTACCCTTCTTATCACGATTGATTTGTGGCGATGAAATATTATTTGTCAAGCAGAGGCTTGCATATCGTTTTGATGTTTTATTCCTGATCTTTTACAAGTTGTCACTCCTTAATATTTTTGTTTATTTTGCAATTCCTTATTCGAAAAGATCTAGGTTGGTGAGAACTATTTCATTACCATTACACTCTTGTAAGTTAGGTCTCCTATTGGTAATAAAACAATTTCTGCCATGAGTTATCATTAAGATAACATTATGATGTATTACGGAGCAAATAAAATAAATAAGGTTTATGTTAAATTCAAACATATCTTCCGTATCATGTTTACCTTTTGCAATAACCAATAGAAGCATCTTGTGGAATTTTGTTGGTAAATGTAACTACACAGCATTAGTTAGTTTTCAATACATTTTTATTCTTCAGGAAATATAGTTACACAGCTTTGCAAACATTACTGTAAACTGTAGCTTGAGATAAACTAATCCTAAAAACATTGATTTTACATCTGTTGGCATATGTATCTGGTGTATAATATTCATTATTGATATTTTCACAAATCTTATCCCTCTCTTCTTCAATATATTCATTCCCTTTTTCCTCCTACTATGCATATATTCCTTCTCTTCCTTCTGCCTTTCTCCTCTGCTCCACCTTTCCCTCCTATTCCAACTTACCATCGAATTAGATTATCCCAAGGTTTCTGGCTTATTTACTTCCCGATCCTCTCCGTTTGGCTCATATGGAAATTGATGTCTGGGTGGAGTTCTGAAAAGCTTTCGGAAATATCTTTCTCTTGTCCCCTTTATTGGCTATATCCATTCATTTATTTTGGATGGGGGTGGGGAGTGGTGTCTTACTCAGATGTGCCAATATTCCAAATAGGAACACTTTTTTTTTTTTGTATCAGTTATATTTTATATCAGGACTCGTTGCTGTCAGTTCAGTGTTTTAGCATTTTCTTATTTTTGTTTTATTTTTTGTTATTTTCCGTATTTTGTTCTTATCTATCTATCTATCTATCTATCTATCTATCTATCTATCTATATCTATATCTATATATATATATATATATATATATATATACACACACACACTTATATTTATAAATAGGCACTTATATATATATTTATATATAAAGAAAGAGAGAGAGAGAGAGAGAGATAAGAGAGAAGAGAGAGAGTTCATCCTTTAGGAGCTGAAAGGAACAAATTTGATATAAATTAGTTTTATTAATTAGCTGTAGAGACTCAGACACAAGATATTGATAAGAAAACTAAAAGAAAACCTTGATTTACATTGATTGTTGGATGTCACTGGGAATATAAGTGGGGTAAAACTTAAACTCATGAACTGTATGGCAAATAAATATTCCAAAATAAAATTAGTATTTGTCTCGATACTGCTGCTAAAACACAATGTTACAATTTTGTAAATTGTAGTGGAAAACTTATGTTAAAAATTATTGTGAGGAAATCAAACTGTTAGAAGTCATTGTGGCTCTTAATAATATTCACATATCTGGTGAGAGCAACCAGTAGATTCTGTATACATAAATAAACAAAAGTGGCCATTCCCCTTTCCCTGCTTTCACTAATTTTCTTTCTTTCTCCCCCTCTCTTCGTTCTCTCTATATATTTTTATACTTATTCTCTAACGTTGTCTCTCCAGGCCTGTAGGGGATTTTAATTAAGAGAGACGCACCCCGCAAGACTTTAAGCTTATTCGCTGTGTCCAAATTGTCCATATATATTTCATCCTCTACGGCAGAGGTAATTTTTAGTGAGACACTTGGAAACTTTTGACTAGATATTCGCAGTATTTTTATTAACATAATGTAGTGAAATGTAATCATGTGTCTGAATATTTTTCTTTCCTTGGGGTTGGGGAGAGAGAGAGAGAGTCAGATAGATAGACAGAGAGACAGGCAGACAAGAAACGGGAAAATTCCTAAATCTATAGCTAAGTATATATTAGTTTAACCAGACCACTGAGCTGATTAACAGCTCTCCCAGGGCTGGCCCGAAGGATTAGATTTATTTTTACGTGGCTAAGAACCAACTGGTTACCTAGCAAGTTCTTTATGTATGTGTGTGTGTATGTATATATATATATATATATATATATATATATATATATATATATATATATATATATATATATATATAGTGTGTGTATGTACTGTATACATAAAATATACTGTATATACATACATAAAATATATATGTATATATATATATATATATATATATATATATATAGTGTGTGTGTATGTGTGTATGTACTGTATTTACATACATAAAAACGTACGTATCAATGAATGGATTTCTCACTGAAGAAATCATAAAAAGAGAAGAAAATATTGTCCTGAACACCAAAGAAAGCGAGAGACAGTACTCCTCAGAAACTGAAAGTGAAGAGAATCATAGCAAAGACCACTTAATGAATACCAACGCCTAAGAGAGAGAGAGAGAGAGAGAGAGAGAGAGAGAGAGAGAGAGAGAGAGCATCATTAATCTGCGACTAGGTTATTATCATGACGGATCTGACATCCACATACAGTAATGCCGAGTAAAACCGGAATCGAACTAATAGCTCATGATTATTAACCCTGATTGACCTCTGATGAAATCAGGTCAACGCCACTTGAACAAAGTCTTATTAACTTAGCTTTTAATCCTGGAGCGGCATTTTGCCCTGTAAAATATTTTTTTGAAGATCACGAACAAAAGATCCTACACACATGTACATACATACATGCAAACATACATATATACATACACACAATGCAGGCTAGTACATAGACTAGTGGTATATGCATTATATATTCTAAAAATGAAATAAATGACTTTTTACTGCACAATTCAGGAATCCAAGGATAAAAGTAATGAACTGGACGCTATGGTACTTGGATATATAAGATGCCATTGCTTGCTCGACAGATTCAGTAAACCATTTCTCTCTTTACTGTGTGGGTATAGATGCGATAATTGTTCGTTTATCACAAAAATAAGACGTATTTAAGCAATCAAATAATGTAAATAACAGTAAAAGCATGGAAATGAAAAAAGAGAAAACTAGATGAGATATTCTCAACCATGATTCAGGGAATGCATGAGTTCATTAAAATTTATGAATATAAAGAACACAAAAATATTTCAAAAAATTGTTCGGTATATGTTTTATAATTATAAAATCAGTGGGGAAAATATTAATTGGATTTAAAGATGTTCCAATTTCTCTGGCAAATCCGACGAGATATATAATTAAATCAGGTGAATGTATTCATTTGTCAACGCTGATATGGTGATGCTGATTAGTGAAAGAAATTATTAACCTACAGAGATGATGTAACTTATGATTCATTCCTTAAAATAATTAAAAATTATGCATTTTTCTAAGAATAATTGAAGTTTATCCATCGAAATGTTATCGAAAACACAACTCTACCATTTTACTTTTATAGAGAGATCGAAATAACGATAAAAGTCTGTCGCTCTGAAACCCATATTCCTGGCCGAGCGCCGCTGGTTGACATGAATCAATCCGCGTATTCAGCCGAAGAAAAGCCAATGATTTCCGTCTCGCTTTCCACGTCCTGCCATTTGCTCCTGTTTCTGTTCGCTCTGCATTTCTGATGATATCGTTTCCTGATCGACAGCTAACTGGGCGGAACAAATTAGAGAATTTCGAAGGCAAAAGCATGATTAGATTGGCGAGAGTTATCAAACGCCACCAAAGAAATGGAATGAATGATAATTTTTTGTGTGATAGATAGAAAAAAATGCTGTAATAAAAGTTATTTAGAACGTAAATAGAATCATTATATTTACCTCACTAAGTGAACTCGTCTAAAAAATAAGACTGATATTTCAATGATATGATGTACAGTATTATATATTAGGTATTGTTAAACAAAACTCGATATAGAAAAGACGAAGCAGCGCACACACAATCACGCACACAAGCATATATATATATATATATATATATATATATATATATATATATATATATATATATATATATATATATATATATATATATATATTCTATCTCTATCTCAACCTCTCTCTCTCTCTCTCTCTGTCTGTCTCTCTCTCTCTCTCTCTCTCTCTCTCTCTCTCTCTCTCTCTCTCTCTCTCTCTCTCTCTCTCTGAAAGAGGAATGAAAGTTGATTTTAAAAAGTCTATATTTATTTTCAGGTAAAAATATAAATTCCCAATAATAAACCTTTTGAAGACGATATAAATTGGCTTTCAGGAGGAAATCTCTTGTCAACGACGCACGTCACATCGGCCAGTCAAAAGGTAAAGAATTTCTGGTCTTCAAGGCTGTTCTATTTTCGCATGAGCGGATATTCTCTCTCTCTCTCTCTCTCTCTCTCTCTCTCTCTCTCTCTCTCTCTCTCTCTCTCTCTCTCCTGATAGTTAAATATCGAAATTGGAGATGAAAAAATCGGTTATTTCCAGCCCCCACCCCTCATAAAAAATTAGGATGTCTCTCGAACACAGCGAAGCTTTCCTAATATTCATTAACGCTCAAAAGAAACAGAAAACATCCTGAAATCCAGGAGACCTTCAGATATATATCTATTTCCAAAAGGCTTTATCACGCTTATGCGGACATCACAAAGGCACTGAATATTCCTCGATCTTCCTTGGTAGGCGAACCTGTTCAGAAAGAGGTGCAGCGTGCAAGGAATATATATAATCTTCGTTTTGGATTTCGAATCTATATTGCAAAAATGTATTTTCATGCCTTTAGGGACCAGGTTTGAAATGATTGGGATTTGTGAAGACGGTAAGGAAGCTTCGTAACGTTGAATTTTATTGAAGTTGATGGCATGTATTTATATATATATATTATATGTGTGTGTATATATATATATATATATATATGTATATGTATGTATGTATGTATGTATACACACACACACAATTGACCTTAATTGACCTTACCTTCAAAATTTCAGGGTTCGATTTGGTTGTATTAATCATGGTGGCCATTGAAACGGGTATAAGATAACAGCAGTCATAAAAAAAATATTAAATAAGTTTTGTAACAGAAATGCTGCTAATTTCATGAATAAATCAATTGAAGTATGGGGTTATAATAACCTCCCGATTACTCATCTGAATATATAACCAATTATCTAAATTTGTTTTATTATTAGATGTTCCGGTTTAAAAAAACACCCTTCATTATAAAAAAACAGTGAAAGTTATGTTGGAAAAAAATTTTATGAGCAGTGAACAGAATGGAAACCATATTTAATTTTTATAGATTTTTACCCTGTGAAATAGCACTGACATATCTTTGAATATTAGTTACTAAAGTGAATCTGGACAGAGGAATATGCTTCACGTGACCAAAAATTCTTGTCGTGTTGAGATGGAAATAATGTCAAGTGTAAATAAAGAATTATTCTTAGAATTTGAAATGCCAGATGTCTCTTTCTTCAACGATAATTGACCAGCGTTTAGGATTCACATGCAACCAGGTCGGGAGATTGTTGTTCTGGAAACGGAAAAGTGCAGATGGCTCTCTCTCTCTCTCTCTCTCTCTCACACACACACACACCTCTGTATCTCTCTCTCTCTCTCCACACACACACACACACCTATGTATGTGTGTGTATATATATATATATATATATATATATATGCATAAATTTAACTATATTGTGAGGATGAATGTGTGTATAAAACTAAATATTTCATATATATATATATAATATTGCCCCAGGTCCCTCAGTGTGATATGTCTATATAACGCATCTTCCGGTATATTTTGCATCTTCCAGTCTTGGATGGTCTGGGATGCATCTTCGAAATTATTCTTAAACACATCTACGTCTCCATTGTTAGGATGAATGAATAGACGCTGCAATCGATGCTGGTGCGTGGTGGATTAATGTCCTTTGCAATTTTCCTGGTAGAGAGATTGATAATTTTAGTTCCATGATATTTTCGAATTCCTTCTATCTGTTTCCATGAGAGAGAGAGAGAGAGAGAGAGAGAGAGAGAGAGAGAGAGAGGGGCAGACAGACAGACAGACAGACTTATTCCAGCGACACACCTCCTTTGTTCAGAGATTTCTCTGGTAAAATAATGGAATAAATGTTGAAAGTGGAAGGTGAAGGATATCCCTTGTGGTTGCAAAGAGCTTCCGGCTGTTTACAGAATTCGTAAATAAAAACGGGATACGAATATCTGATAATGGCCTCAGTAGCTTTGCTTGTGCTAAAAGCAACTGCAAAATTTGTTCTTTGACGTCAAAGGCTTGCTTTCTTTGAAGTATCACTTTGTTCATTAGATAGAAGATATATTTTGAGGTCTTTAGACTGCTTAGTTGTGATTTAACTCCTAAAATTCAGATACATGAGAGATGAAAAATAGGTAAAAGAGGCCTGTAGGATTACATACAAGCAAAAGTGAAAGATGATGCATGAATTTCAAACTAGAACATAAGACTATTCATATTTTTCGTACTTTGGTGCAGCTTTTGAAGTTTTCTGTCATGTATTTCTATAGGCTACATACCTCTGTGTTTTTTTTTTTTTTTACAATTATATAACTCTTGTTGCAAATTGATTTACACAAAACCATCATGTATGAATTTTATTATGATTTACAATGAAAATAATGAATCTGCCTGCCGTTTGTTTTCTTACACATTTAAATCACGTACCATTTTTACGTTATTGATAAAGTATCGGGGCTTGTTTTATATATCTTTAAAGCTATAAAAAATGTAAATGGCATTTCTAGAATTAGAACGGTTTCTGTCTAAAAGGGTTTCATGTGTTTTAAGTTAACAGGTAATCTTAGTACTACAGCATTTGATGCTTTTACAGATTGTAAGTTGTGTTTGTTTGGCTTTCTGCATTTATTAAAAAATGAACTATTAAGCTTACGTAAACAAGTGGTCATGCAGCTGTTGTAAGTTGTGTTTGTTTGGCTTTCTATAGTTATTAAAACAATAAACTGTTAAGCTTACGTAAAGCAAGTGGGCATGCAGCTATGAAGTATGCCAAGATTTTAATTACTCAATGTTTTGCCTCCTGCTCAGGAACATGAAGCTCAACTGAACCTTGAGCCATACCGTGAGCTTATGCTTTTTTAACATGCTCCGAAGCCCTTGGCTAGATATTAAGCCCATTTGTATGAAGTTGGCACTTTTAAGCTAAAAGAGTTTATGGTGTTATCTTAGTTGCGCTTTGAATAGCTCTAGTTTTAGAAGAAAATGTCTTACAGTATTAGTTGTTGTTCCATGGTCGAAATCCTCAGCTCTACTTTGTCACCTCCCGTAGGGGGGTAGCGCCGTCAGTCCATCTCATGCAGTGCACTGTAGGCATTACTTAAGGTTCCATGCAGCGTGCCTTCGCCCCCTAGCTGCAACCCCTGTCGTTCCCATTACTGTACCTCCGTTCATATTATTTCTTTCATCTTGCTGTCCACCCTCTCCTAACAATTGATTCATATTGCAACTGCGAGGTTTTCCCCCTGTTACACCTTTTAAACCTTTTCATTGATAATTTCCGTTGCAGCGCTGAATGGCCTTAATTGCCCCAGTACTTGGCATGTATGCCTAAACTCTATAAATCTATCTATAAAGTTCGATTTAATTATATAGTTTTTTTGACAATTATTAAGGCAAGTAGCTTACTAAGCATATTGGTCATGTACTGAAACTTTCTACGCACTTATTTTCCTTCCATAATTACGTAAAAATTATTCAAAGTTTCAGTTAATAAGTAAATAAAGACTGACATTGTTTTCAAAATGACACACCGTTTTGTGAGAGACTGTCATTGTTCTTGTGTTCAAAAATCTTCATATAGATTTTGCAACGATTTTTTAAAATTTGCAGTATCAATATTTTCAACATCTGGGATTATATTTTACCTTACGACAATCAGCAATGCTTATGTTTTTATGCATAACTTATTTTTTTTACCGTATAATGATTCAAACACTTTTATAAACCTTAAATGCAATTTTTCCATTCCATTGATATTGTTTTGTTAAAATTTGCTTTTCACTGGAAATTCTAAATTAATAGTTTTTTTCTTTTATTTCATTCCTTCTGAATCTTTAACTACTCTTGGAAGTGGGTCCCTCATTTGCATGAACACATAGAAGTTAAAACGTGCATGAATAAGCTACTGAAGGAAACGCCGATAAAGTCGTTTTATGCCCTTATTGACTGTAATTAATGTGCAAATTTCTTTGATTGCGGAGCCTGTATAGACTTAGAATCTGTATAAACTAACTTTTTTCCTATTGCGATGGTTTAATGAAAATTGCCCCATTTCATACTTTACTATATCGCCTGGCTTCTCAAACGCTTAAACCTATTTCCAGAAACTGGTTACATTTTTCCTCAACAGATGCGTTCCTGATATGTGTCCTCTCTGCCTGTCAGCAATTTGTGCTAAATTTATTTATCCTTCATAATAAAGACTTTATTTTTTTCTTTAAATACTGTTTGATCACTCAATAATCGCTTCAGATAAATCGTTGCCTTCTGTTTATTTTGTTTCTGATTCTGTGATTACGTGTTACTCAGTTCTGTGGACTAAAATTATTTAAAATCATTGACAGTATAAGAGTATCTTCATTCATCGCTTTACTGTACCTTACTTTACTTCATGAGATATAACCCCTCACTCACGTAAAAATAAAAATAAATAAATAAATAGATAAATAAAACATATGAAACAACTAACCCGGGGTAATAAAGAAAAACTTTGTATGTTGCTAAATTAACTGCTTCTTTTATATGCCCCTTTCACGCTGGGAAGCTGATGAAGATATTATAGGTAACTACGAACCATAGCATCATATATGGCTGCTAATTGTCCATAAGTTACCCTAAGTTACTTAATAGTTTTCCATTCTTAACAGGAAATAAGAATTATATTTTCTCACAAAACTAATAATTCGATTCGAAAGTGAGTTTTTATCTAACAGAAATGCTATACGTAAGAAAATGTCCTCATTTTATTATGGAAAGTTACCAAACAGTAGAATTTCTACAAGTGAAATCAAAGTTAACTGGATTCTGTAGGTTCTATTTTATTTTTCTATGGTGAAAAAAGATTTTGCAGTCAGAGAGAATGAGTCCTGAGGACTGGGGGAATATAAAGTAGTTTAACTTCTTACAGAGAGAGAGAGAGAGAGAGAGAGAGAGAGAGAGAGAGAGAGAGAGAGAGAGAGAGAGAGGGGGCAGGCAACGGTCAGACGGTGGAAAACAACTAACAATTTCCTATTTTCCTTAAGAAATCTCTGAAACCGTAAAGAAGTGAGGTGGTAATGAATAACTCCTTCCAGCATTTCCTCAGTAATTTAACGGGATAGAGAACTCCCCCTCCTCCATAGTCTATCTATGTCTCCCTCCTAACCACCCCCCCTCCCAAAAAAAAAGGCTATCGACATCCCTTCCAAACACATTTCTTACCCGAGTTTGCAAAATATCTTATTACATATTTCAGGAATTTGCCAATATATCCAACAGCAGTATTCCTGCCTGAAAAATAGGAATTGCTTAAGTCTTCAATAATATTATCAACATTCAGACCCTCGTAAAAATTATTTATGATTAAAGCGACAAGGGAGGTTTAATTAATCTTTGGAACGAAATCTTGACTACTGAAAAAACTCCTTATTAAATTGAGGGCCGATAATCTCCCACAAAATCTCGGTAATTTGATGCGTCTTTTGTTATTGTGTGTGGGTGTATCTGTGCTTGTGTGTGTGTGTGTGTGTGTTTGAGAAACAGGAGAATTCTAGAATATATTCTATATGCATTTTTATTGCCCCTGAAGGAATATGTTAAGCTATTTTTACACATGGTTACTCTTTGTCTAACAAAATTAGAGTGAATTATATTCAGACAGTGTCAGTATAATTTTTTAAAGAAACTAAGAAAGTTTAGATCTTATGAGCCCCTGGAATCTTGGTTCAGTGCTCACGAGCTGTGTTCCTGGTGTGGTAGTTTATTTGTTTTACATTTTGCTTTTGTGAATATTAAGTAGGAATTACTGTGACAATCAATTATATAGAAAATACACATTATTCTTGGTAATTTTGTATTGTGAATTATTCAACAAAACTGAACCTATTAAACAAACAAGCTTTTATATATATGTATTGTATTTCGGACCTCGTAGTTTAAGGATAACCAATCAGGAGAGAGAGAGAGAGAGAGAGAGAGAGAGAGAGAGAGAGAGAGAGAGAGAGAGAGAGAGAGAGAATATTCCATAAATGTTTTCGCTACCTTCGGAAGAGAATTTCTTGCAGAAGAGTAGCTGTGTGGAATTATATGATTCAAACTATATGTTACCTTCCCTTCTCTCTCGCTTAACCGTAACTGTGACCACCAACAGCCAACTAGCAAACAGGTAATAATTCACTGCTAACCTCATCAGATGTATTCTGGTTCTTTTAGGGTACAGAAAACATATCATTCCCTTCTCACAAGTTCGGGAAACGAACGAGGTATATTGACTTGTGAGCTGAAAGGTCCAGTCTTATTTGTATGGGATCGGAAAAGGCATCTCCTGTCGAGGTTGGGATTCGAACCCACGCAGGGAGACCCTAATGGTTTAGCCACGATTAGCAGTCCAACGCCTTAACCACTCGGCCACCTCATCATAGAGACCAGGTCAAAATATCAGCTCCTAAGATAAGGGACCTGATTGCGGCAGCACTCATATAGCCCGAGTGGTTTACCTGGTGGAGGTGAGAATAAGATTATATCTGACGTCTACTGAGGCTGTATCCTAATGCTGCGCCTAAGTTGCGGTAAAACACGTTTATGGTCAAAAACGTGTCATGAACATGTCGCTAGCTTACCGCAAATATGTCGATAACATGTTGAAAACAAGTCATCGGCCGTAAGTGGACAACGAATCCTAAATAATCGTATGAAGCACTGGTCATGACTACCAATAAGTTGCTGGCTTGCATTTAATGTGTTTGTGAAGTGTGTTCGATAAGTTACCAACGTGCATTTATGACACATTTTACCACGGTGTAGGCGCACCCTGAAGCTCGCAGTATATAAACTATGACATGTAGAAGGACTTTAACACATGATATAAAGATAGGAATGAACCTCCATTACAGAGTCTACAATATTCTTTCGACATTTATCCCATTTGCTAAACTCAGGACTTCTTAATCTGAGAATATGATCATCTGTCTCAAATAGCTTCCACTCCAGTTCTCTTCTTTGGGGTCACTTTTGTGGTCTCTTTAAGGCAAATACACTGGTATGATCTTATCGGTTATTTTTTACTATATAAACTAATCCTCTGCTCTTTTTTATAATTTCTCAGTGTTTACATACTGGTAGGGCTTATTAAGCGAAGGTCAACTTTTTTCCCTTCTGGGTAAAGTGTTCTTATTTTTCATCAGCAATAGTTACAAGTTCAAAAATACGTTTCAAGCTCTTAAGAGAAATTATATTAGTTGTGTGTTACTTTATATCTAAGATATCTTCTGTTATTTAAATGAACTAGAATTATATACGCCTTCCTTACCTATAGCCTCCGGTCTTGGGTCAGATCTTAATATAGCCTTTGGCTAATAGTATTTTTTGAAGAATTACACAATATAATTTCCGCCTTTTTATAAAAAAAAATGCTACAATCGAAATGAACCATTCTTTAAAACATTTCCGAAGGTAGAAAAAATCTAAAGAATAAAACCATGAATGAGACTTCCTCTCTCTCTCTCTCTCTCTCTCTCTCTCTCTCTCTCTCTCTCTCTCTCTCTCTCTCTCTCTCTCTCTCTCTTTTATAACCAGATGTCGTTCGGTAACAAGCCAGAAGCCACCAGGAACCATCAATTTTGGCTGCAACGCTGAACTCGAAAAGTGTCCCATTTCAGTCCAATAACTTGCATAGCAAAGGAAGAGAGAGAGAGAGAGAGAGAGAGAGAGAGAGAGAGAGAGAGAGAGAGAGAGAGAGAGAGAGAGAGAGATCCCCACATATCAATTCAGGATAACGGTTCGTATTTCTTGAAGAAAGTCACAGAAGAGGCGAAGAAATGGGAATCTTTTTCTCTGAGGGTCTTACAGTCGAGTGATTTTAGAGGGAAGAAGTTTGTTCTGTCACGTTAGGTAAATAATAAAGCTTAGTAGACACCTCTTTCGTGTTTTTGCTAGTTCTTCAATTCATTAAAATCATTTGCTAATATACTGATATACATTTTACCCATTTTGTTTATTCATTGGTAATTTATTTATTTTTTAAGTTTAAAAAACTTCAACCTCATGTATTTTCCATCACACATCATTTCTTTTCACAGGTTGGACTAAAGAAGCACCGTCTGAACTCCGCAACAGAAATCGATGAATTCTTTTGCTATTTCCTTACCGGCGACTCGAACATCCGCTGTTTCCCAGCGTTTGATGTTGTCTGGTACGGCTTTTTTTCCCTCTCCTTCTTTGGAAGGGTAAATGCATTTTTTTTTTATTTCGGGTAAAAAATGTCGGTTTTTCTCAAATCCAATTCGTCGTGTAAAAAAAGGGAAAGTATTAATTCTCATTCGAATACAGAAGCTCAAAGTACTGAGAAATATCGTAAAGTTATGCAAATGAGTTTCTCCATTACCGAACCAGTTTTGTTTGAAAGCGTCATTGCCAAGTTTTCTTAACTCTCTTGGTATGTCGCTCAGTAACTCTTCATTTTCTATTAGAGAATGAAACGTGTGGTATTACGTCGCAGTTGATTCAGAGTAGTCAGTGAATTCTGCAATGGGTCATGGTCTTATGGGCCTCGTCGTCGTCTACATATCAAACGATTAATTCACGTCAATCTCTCCATTTTATCTCGGGAATATAACCAAGACATCTCTAATATAAAGATAGATATCCCATTAATTTTTCTAAATCTCGGGAATATATCCAAGGTATCTCTGATACAAAGACAGAGATCCCTCTAATTTATCTTAATTCCCTGAAGCACATTTCACAAAATCATTTCCCAATTTATCCCACGACCCAGGTGAGCGGCTTCCGTGACGTCATCGAGCGATAAATGCGGCCTTTAAAGTATAGCAGTTGAGAATGACGGTTCTTGGGCAATATTTCTCCCCACAATAATCCAAGGTGTGTTTGATCTCAGGTAATAAAATTCAAAGGATAGAAGTAACTCTCCTTTGGTACAGAAAAGAATCGCAGTCCTTCACCTTGCTTTAGCTGAGATTCTGAGACTTTTACAGTGCCATTTATGATTTAGGATTTATTGGCTAGGAGTGAGAGAAGTTTTATTTATTTCTATTTTTTGTATTGTTGATTAATGTGCGTGAGGAAAGGAATTTGCATGTTGGCTTTCACCAAAGGATTTGGGATTCTCTCTCTCTCTCTCTCTCTCTCTCTCTCTCTCTCTCTCTCTCTCTCTCTCTCTCTCTCTCTCTCTCTCTCTCTCTCAATGATCACTATTCCATTTATTCCTTAATTTCTTTCAACAGCACTACACTTTATAGAGATTCTAATCCCATATCTTATATCCCATATATATATATATATATATATATATATATATATATATATATATATATATATATATATATATATATATATATATATATATATATACATACATACATACATACATACATATATATGCATATATATATATATATATATATATATATATATATATATATATATATATATATATACACAGGTAATGTGAACTAGGGAGAGAGAGAAAAATAAAGATAAATACTCAACCCATTTCCTTTACTCTTTTTATAAACAAAATGACAACCTACTTCTGTGTACAGTAAAAAATAAATACGTAAAACCTGTATACCTTGGTAAACTAAACACACAACAAACAAACTCACACAAACAAGTCTCTTTCCTCAAGACGTCGCCGACGGAGAAAGGCAATCAGAGAAAGAAAATCTCAGCCCCAATTCTGGGCTGGAATTGCCCTGGACACGAAAAGGAACTGGAATGTTTTCACATTACACAAAGCTGTTGGTTTCTTTTGCGACCTCTCAGCAAACTCTTAGGAACGCTTCAAAACTATTTACACCAGTGGATACTTGCACGAGAGAGAGAGAGAGAGAGAGAGAGAGAGAGAGAGAGAGAGAGAGAGAGAGAGAGAGAGAGAGAGAGAGAGAAAGGTAGGAAAGGTAGGCAGGAAGAGGTTTGCAGAAAAGTCGTGTGTAATTTTCAATTAAAGGTACTGAAAGTACTGTATATGAGAATAAAGTTCTGCCCAATCATGTGGATAAGATATCGCCCGTCACAAACTATCTTTTATTCCTTGGTTTTCCCCTAAAGCTCAATATAAATCTTCGTTTAATCATGAATCATAATATTTATGAGGGACTTGGAACATCTCCATTAGCAAATTCAGTTTCCTTCATGAATCATTATGTAGTATTTATTCCACTTTTCCATTCCAATGATTTATTTTCAAAATATATTTCAGTTTGGCAATCTGCGAATTATTGTTTGGTAAAATTTGTCATATTTTGAAATGTTGGGCTTAATATTTCACATTGTGGCTATATGGATCTTATTGTTTTTATAAATGTCATTATGTTACCAACTACCAACTACCAAAGGAAGGCCATTGATACTTTTCTTGCTAAACTGGATCTTTGTTTTTGGGCAGCATGGAACTCTTTGTACTTCTTTATAAAGAGATAATTATTTTTAGATATAAAATCCGCCTTACTTCTACTGAACAGTAGAAGTTTTGAGTTGAACGGATTACAGACATCGCCAAAGATATACTATATGGATTACCGACTACCCAAGAACAAGAGCACGTGCAGGCATAAGACTAACTTTGTCTATGGCAGTCAGATAGAATAAAACAAATTACAAGGCAAAGATTTGTCTCGTAACCGGTTATATTCAGTCTGTCTTAGAGCTACTTGGGCTTATATCAACACGGCCTCTTGCTGTCAGGCAGTCCACATAGTATGTAGCCTATTTGGCGGTGTTTGTAATGCGTTTAGGTCAGAACTTCTGCTTTTCAGGAAAGCTGTCAAAATTTGACACACGGCGTCAGTCATTACAAGCTTTTGAAATACTTGACACCTCAGGGAGATCAAACACGAGCGGAGGAACAGAATCGACTTGGAACTGACGAATTGGTGGAATCGGCCCATAAACGACGCAATGAATCTTATCGCCCCATTAAACCCTCCAGAGACTCTTTGGAGACTACATAAAACAGCAATACATTTCTCGAGGAAAGGAGGAGGATTGTTTGTAACTAGAGAGATATATGGGAGGAGCTTTTGAGGTTCTTTTTCCACGCCATTTGCGATGATTTGCTCTGTAATACATTACCTCTCGTGACTTGACAAATTCGACGCCTGTTAACGTGGGCTTTCAAAGGTAATGCATTTGTAAATAAGAATCAGTGACTACACGCTCTTGGGAATATTTAGTTTGACCTCTATAATCGTGGCTGTTTGAAGGTCATATATATACTGGAGTCAGTGACACAAAAAATTTTTGACCTATTAAGTTTATTGGTAAACTTTTCCTTGAAATATGTCTCCCTGTAGGAATTAAAGGAGAGAGAGAGAGAGAGATCGTCTGATTAGCTTTGATTTTTTTTTCAAAATAAATTACTAATTGCAATAGCTCGCATAATATTTCTTCCTGTTTCATTCCATAAGAAGTCGTAGGAGTTGAATTTAACCTTTATATAGGTTTGTTTGACTGAATTTCATCTATTTTTACAAACAATAAAAATATTTTCTTGTTAATTTCTTCTGAACTTATGAACGTATAAGTCTTTAAAAGTATTGCATCTCTTTTCCCAGGGACAAGCAAATATATTTTTCTTCACGCTTAATAAGTAAGAAACATCCTAAATCACATTCACCCTTTTCCTAAGTCCTAACGAAGTTCATTCACTTTTAACCCTCCGGATTTATAAAGGATTTGTGCGAGGATTTCAGGGAGACGGAAGGTGGGAGAAGAGGTAGCTAAATTTAGTAATTTTATTCATGGTTACAGTAATGGGCCGCCTCCGGGTCTTTGGGGATTATTCCGGGGTTCATTTAAAGGTCATTTTCCAGCTTATGGAAGGAAGTGACGGTTTTCAATTTTCTGATTTTGTTACCTTCGATGTTTTATTGTTTCTTATTTTTATGTCTCCTGTGTTTTTCTGTGACATCGCCGTCTTTTATCATCATAATGTTTTCATGTTTTCATACATGCACACACACAAAAACACACATATATGTGTGTGTTTGTTTGTGTGTATGGAATATATATACGGATATAAACATCTATATGTACATACATATGTACTAAAATTATTATTTATATATATATATATATATATATATATATATATATATATATATATATATATATATATATATATATATATATATATATATATATATATATATATATATAAGAGAGAGAGAGAGAGAGATAGAGAAATCACCTTCCTTTCTCAATTACAGTGCGCTTAACATTCATCATTGAAGATACGTAACATAAACTAATGACTGTAACTCTCCAATAATTACAACAAACGTTTAATTAATTAACACAATTCATATCACTGAAAGCATGAACATACCTCATTGCTTCCTGAATGCAGATGACCCTTAATTAATATTATTCGTATTCATATATGACCCAGTGATTATGAAATTAATACTATTCATTGGGTCTGGAGAACTATTTGAGTCAGATTTCATCCGCATTATCATAATCACTTGATTACAGGGTCTCTTTGTATTATTACCTTGAAATAGGATAAGTGATCATTTTTCCTGATGATACAGAGAAGAGAGAAAGGGTAACAGAAAGAGTGAATTAATGTTAGTTTAGAGGTCTATATGAATCAAAGTATATATACAATTGAAATATAATAAATCATTAATAAAACTTCTTATTTTCAATGTTAGGTTAAAGGTCTGTGGAACCGAAAATTAAGTATCTAATTCAAACATTTACGAATTGTCCAAAAAATCTCTCTTTTTTGTAGTTATTTTCACTGAATTTTAAAGATTTCGTCATTTGGCAAAAGGTAACTTTTCTAAAACATCAATGAAACGATTTGTGTTATAAAGAAAACACGAAAAAATAAAGAAATTGAAGCTAGAATTTCTTACTACTCTCTATTTCGACGGTGAGCTGCAATACCCAGAATAACATTATGCAAATTAAGGGGGATATAGAGCCTATGGAATACAACTTTCCCTGAACCACTGGGTACATAGATATCTAAATTTGCTATCAACGGATTCTACAACGGATGAATCCTGTTATTTATATTTTTGCTGTTTTTTAAAGATGTAACTAAATATTATAACAGAACCGATGTAACATAAAAGTTAAAAAAGGAATTATGTGATAAAGGGAGGTTTTATCATTAAATATAACCAGTATTGAAAAAAGGAAATTAAAAACATATTAGGGAGGGGAACTACAGTAAAAGTGTGGAAACAAACAAACAAAAAGAAAAAGAGAATGGTAAAAATAAAATGGAATAAAAACATATTAGAAAATCGAATCTCAGTAAAACTGTGATAACGAAAAAAGAGAAAAGTAAAAAGGAAATTAACGAAAAAAAGTATTAGAAAAGCTAATTGAAGTAAAATAATGCAAAACAAACAAAAGAAAATGAAAAGGGCATTTAAACCAGGTTCAAAGAATTCCGCATAAATCGCATCAGTTTAAATATTTCAGCACAGCCCTTTCACAAAAGATTACAGTCTATTTCAAAATATCCTGTATCAGCAGCCATTACATATTTGGAAAAATTCATTTCCAGTATTATGGTAGTAAGCATAAAATGCTTGTGATACTGGAAGGCTTAACATTCTCGCACTTTATAAAAAGTATGTTAAAAACATAGAGAGAGAGAGAGAGAGAGAACTGAGAGAGAAAGAGAGAGAAATTAAACAAACATATTAACAAAAAAAATTATTCATTTTGGGTTTTATTGGTTAAAATACTCGACAAACTGAAGTACTTTTTAAGAAATACATCAAGAAACATAATCATCTTTAAGCTTACTATCATATAAATACAAAAATAAGAGGAAAATTACCTTCATAGATGTATAGTTATTCCAACACACGAAAACACCAGTACAACGCTACTGAAACCTCAACTTTAAACACCAGTAAATGTGTTGTTATTTTGGACTCCCAACCTGGAACACTCCTTTTAATATTAAACCCATGTGAGAATTTGAATTCACAGAACAAAAGAGTCATTTTTCTTTCATTTTTCACGACAAAGTTTTGCGCACTCGGAATATGTTCCCAGATAAAGGGGAGAGAATATATTTCCTTTCCCTCTGCTGCTGTATAAATTGTATATAATGTTTCATAAATACATGACATCAACTCTGATAAAGGACTATCATTTGTATTTCTATTGTCATCCAGACTCGCAACTCTGGTAATTAAGTAATTTGAACTGGAGTTGACAGACTTTTAAATTTGGCTTCCAGTTATCTGCAGAAACAATCTGATGGAGTTCTCTCTCTCTCTCTCTCTCTCTCTCTCTCTAAAAATTATCTATATATATATATATATATATATATATATATATATATATATATATATATATATATATATATATATAGATATTTATATTTTATATATATATATGTATATATATATATATATATATATATATATATATATATATATATATATATATATATATATATATATATATCAATGTTTCCTTTTGCAGGTGGATCTTATGACTCTACAATTATTACTTTTAAACTGAAGTGGCCTTGTAAGATACCCAGGACATATAAAACACAAACAAAAAGAATAATCATCTTTAGGGCTCTTCACTAGGGAAGTGCAAAAATACGTGGATATAAAAATAGTTATAGATAGCACACAATTCAAAAGGAAAATTAACTGAAAATACGGTAAATTACTGCCGTAAAGTCAACTCCCAAACACCAGTAAATGCCAGGAACACGGACCAAGGATAATTCTGCTAAGGCGTCTTTCTGAAACGATATTTGGACCCACGTTACACATCTAATGCTGGAATTTGGGGATTGAATTACTGAATTGCACTGAAGGCAAAGGACTCATTTTTCGTTACTTGTGACTCAGAGGAAAAAGCTGTGAACACGTGGGCCTGGCTTCCCAAGGAATAAAGGGAACATAAATTTATTTCCCTCTGAGATTAATATATAAATATATATATATATATATATATATATATATATATATATATATATATATATATATGTATTTCTTATGTCACTAAATAACGCGTTAGCTCTGGCAATGACAATATATTTAGCCAAGAACAGGAAATATACCTCGAAAATGTGTTGAAAGTATCTGAAGAAACAATCTTGGTACTCTCTTTATTTTTCTTGTCTCTTGGCTAAATATATGCAGTATGTATATATATATATATATATATATATATATATATATATATATATATATATATATATATATATATATATATATTTATTTATTTATTTATTTATATACATATATATATATAATATATATATATATAAATATTCATATATATATATATATATATATATATATATATATATATATATATATATATATATATATATATATATATATATATATATATATATATATGTATGTATGTATATATGTCACACATAACCACAGGTGAAAAATAAGTGAGGGGTGTAGGTCAAGACCGGTTTCGACTTTATTTCCAAGACATTGACGAAGGACTGAGTCCTTCATCAGTGGCTTGGAAATAAAAAAAAAACGTCTGGTAGGACTACACCTTTTTATTTTTCTTGTCGTCTTGGCTTAATATATACAGTACATACATATACATACATACATACATACATACATACATACATATATATATATACATATATAGATATAGATATATTTATCACCTGTGGTAATTTATAAATAAATCACGTACACAGTGATTATACTCATATATATATATATATATATATATATATATATATATATATATATATATATATATATATATATATATATATATATATATATTTATATGTTTCCTGGTGCAGGTGGATCTTATGACTCCACAATTATTACTTTACTCGAAAATGGCCTTGTAAGATACCCAGGACATATAAAACACAAACAAAAAAATGAAGTACACGGAGCGGAGGGTTCCTTCACTAGGGGAAGTGCGTGAAACACGTGGATATAGAAATAGTTATGTTTGATAGCACACAAGGTCAAAGGGAAAATTAACTGAAAACACGGTAAATTACTGCCGTAGAAGTCCTCCCGAAGTGGGGGGAGCTTGGGAATGCCAGGAACACGGACCAAGGATAATTCTGCTACAGGCGTCTTCCTGAAACGATATTAGGACCCCCGTTACACATCTAATGCTGGAATTTTGGGATTGAATTACTCGGGGGTGCACTGAAGGCGCCAAAGGACTCCCCAAGGCGTTACTTGTGACTCAGAGGAAAGGAGCTGTGAACACGCGGGCCTGGCTTGAACGAAGGAATATCAGGGAACACAAAGTTATAGGCCCAGAAATTAATAAATGCAAAAGGGCTAAGTAATCGTGACTAGCAACTCGTTTTGGGTACATTACCACATTTGTAGGGGCGTAGGGATGACGACGTCTTCTGCCGAGAACCACGTGTGGGAGCGTGGACAAAAGGGCCTCCTTCTCCAAAGTATTTCTTCTAATCGTAGATTGGGGCGGAAAAGGGCGCCCGTGGGATGATGGAAAGGCCGCCGTTGAGTATCAGCTCGCGTTTGGAGACTTGCAATCCCCCTTGCAGTCGTCTAAGGCCACGTGGAATGGAACACGGGGCACAAAGGGCGGTGATGGGCTACAAGTGGCGGCGAGCGGAAAAGGAGGGCAGGGGCAAGGCCTGCAGAGGCGTGACTGCTCGGCTTAAACTAGCGACCGCGTGTGAGAAAGGGCTGCCTTCGCCCTGACCTTTTATTGCTTCTGGACAGGGGTTGGGGGCCGATGTCCTGACCCAGGGCATGCTGCTATCTCATAGAAAATGGTATTTGCATCTTTCTGTACCAAAGAAAATGGTGCAAAGCCAGATTACTGTCTCCCAACTATTATATTCTCTGAGCCCCTATACCCCGGACTTTCACTGGTTCAAACCAACCCAAAGCAGGAAAGGAGAACAGTTTCATAGCGTATTTATAATCTTTAATATATATATATATATATATATATATATATATATATATATATATATATATATATATATATATATATATATATATATATATAAAGTCTGTGGAGGAACTATGTGCTGGCTTGTCAGGAGTACATCCGGGCCAGGTTCATTTGTGTTGACGTTGAAGGTTTACACATTTAGATGCAGCGGGTATCTGATGCATGCATTTGGCTTCCTGATCATAACCTAAGTGCATGGAGACAGTGTGATCCTTTGAACATTGAACCGGTGTCGTCACGCTTTCGAGGAGAAGTGATTAATTGAGTCCGTATGTGTGTACACTCTCTAGTGGTATATTTATGAGAGGCACAGACAATCTTGAGGGGACTTCATTTTGTGGCTGGGCATGATTTTCTTGTTGTGCAGTGTTTGAGGACCGCCACTGGAAGATCTGTTATTTGCGGCCATAGAAGTGAGTAAGATTACTCATGAATACTTATATCTTTTCCAGACACTATGTGGAAATACCCAGTTGTGCTGCAGTGAAATTCCCCTGTTTCTTTATGATACATTTTCCCATTCCGTTCGCCATTGTGCATTTTTCCGTTTTGAATATTGATTTCTTTTAATACCATTTCAGGTTTTAATATATGATATGTTTCTTTTAACAGGAATTCTGGGTTCGTCCTGTGAGGATGATTATTTTGGAAGTAGTGTTCTTTCACATATTATATGACATTTATTTTGGTCTAGAATAATTATGACCTTTTTACTTTGTTTGGTGACCACGTTGGTAGTCACTAGTACTGGTTGGTCTAGAATCATTTATCTGGATGTTTGTGAATCAGAATTTCCTCTACTGACGATTTCCATTTATATGGGATGGGAATCACTCCATCTCATGACGGTAGCTTTTGCTGAATTACTTTTGTTAAATTTGCAAATAAAGTCTAGTTTTGTATCCGGGCGTTTAATTCCAGTAGCCCTTTGTTTGAGGATAGATTCAGTGAGAGGAGTCGACGAGGGAGAAGGAATTTGCTGACCCATGGCTGGCCACCACTACCAGAGTCTTAGAGGTGTAAGGTGATATGATGTTGTTCTTAACACAGATATAGTAAGAGATTATGGCCCGATCTGACATGGGTATATGGTCATAACGTTATATACAGTATATATATATATAATATATATATACAGTATATATATATATATATATATATATATATATATATATATATATATATATATATATATATATATATATATATATATATATATATATAATATATATATATATATATATATATATATATATATATATATATATATATATATATATATATATATATATATATATATATATATATATATATATATATATATATATATATATATATATATATATAATACATAACACGTTTTTGCACGTTGTGCAAAATCGATTTAGTATGGGATATTTAAGCTTCATTCCCTTTCAAAAATATATTGTAACAAAACCATGACATAATTGCCTTTTTTTACATAAAAAAGGTTTAAAATTTTCCACTTTTGCAATTATAATATATAGATCATATACAAAGATACGCCCATCCTCTGTATTCAGAATGTATAAGTTACTGTTTGCTGATGTTGAAAAAATGTGTTAATTCTGTTTATATTTATTTCACTTATTTGTCTATCGATGGAATTTTCACGAAATTTTCATTAAAGCCTTTTTTTCAGAGAATTCATAATATTTCCGTTTGACAACATTGCTAATTGAAAACAGCGAAATTAGGGCAATAATTAGGTTTCAGCTAAATGATTATGGCACCCAATAACTATTACTATGTTTAACAATTATGGAAGGAAATGTATTTGTATGGTCTGTTTATAAATTTGTTATCTGTTAGTGGAAAATTATGTTTTATTATAAATTCCATATGACCATGAATTTCCCTTCACAATAATCTAGAGATTTACGAAGTAATAATAAAGATTTTCTTTCTTTAAAATTCAGAGTATCACTGAATGAGAAATCTTGTAAGAAAAAGACATATTATTATTATTATTATTATTATTATTATTATTATTATTATTATTATTATTATTATTATTATTATTATTATTATTATTATTATTATTATTATTATTCAGGAGATAAACCCCAATTCTTATGGAACAAACCCACAGGTGCCATAGACTTGAAATTAAAGCTTCAAAGAATATGATGTTCATTTGAAAGAAGTAACAGAAGGTAGTAGGAAATATAAAAAGAAAATATCAGTTACTGGAAAAACAAAAAGGATAAATGAATAAATTAGTAAATGGATGAAAAGATGAATACCCTCAATTTATGAAAGTCATGTTTACGAAACTCTTAGAATCTTTAAAAGAAAGTGATCAGAAAATTACTGGTCGCCAGGAGACCATTGAAACTCGACAGAATTGATGAGAGGTCACTCGTCCATTGACACTTGATGAATTCAGCCGGTTATTCTGGGGAAAGGGGAGAGAGAGTGAAGAGACACTTCCAATCACAAATTGAAGGGAAACCTTTCATCCGCTGAATGTTAACACTGGGAAGATTAATTACTGGGCAAGAGCAATAGCAATAGCTTCGTCCTCTTGTGATTAAATCCGTATCTTGCTGTTGCATAACCTGAAATTATTTATCATTGCAAAGTAGGGACCTCTATTTGTTTGATAATTTTTCTTGTTCCAAGTAAAAATGGGCCGAAGTTTCTTCGGCGCAATCGAGTTTTCTGTACAGTCGCTACATCGTATAATCAAGGTCACCGGAAATAGATCTATCTTTCGCTAGTCTCTGTATAATGCTGTATGAGCAGCGGACCATGAAACTTTAAACACGGCCCTGTGGTGGCATGCCCTATATCGTTGCCAGAAGCACGATTATGGCTAACTTTAATATTAAATAAAATAAAAACTACCGAGGCTAGAGGGCTACAATTTGGTATGTTTGATGATTGGAGGGTGGATGATCAACATACCAATTTGCAGCCCTCTAGCTTCAGTAGTTTTTAAGATCTGAGGGCGGACAGAAAAAGTGCGGACCGAGAAAAGTGCGGACAGGCAGATAAAGCCGGCACAATAGTTTTCTTTTACAGAAAAGTAAAAGTTGGAAGTGAAACGGTGAGGTGCCTCTTGTTTTGGAAATGTATATTCATTTTATTTTTATAGCAGGAGAACTTTTGTCACGAGAGCCTCGATGGCTCAGTCGGTTACAGCAGCAGCTTCGGACTTCGTAGAGGTCTGTGGCGCGGGTTCAAACCCGCAGCCGACTGATCAAGAGAGGCAGAAACTTTGCTATCCGTGTAGACATCCCGGGATTATATATGTAATCAACGGATAGGTTTGCTTAAAAAGCAAATGGATGTTACAGACTAAATACACACACAAAACAAAGCCACTACAACACCTTCTAAAAAAAAACATAACAAACATCTCACACGTCTCGAACTCTCAGGCAGGGCAGCCGATGGAGACCACAGGTCTACCCAAAGCCAAATCAAAAAGTCCTTCAAAAGAAGGCATCGTGCTTACCCCATACAAAAATGGGAATAAAAGCACGTTAAAAGTAAAAGAAGAAAAGAAGAGAACTTTTGTCACGAATATAATACTTTAGTGCATGGGACTCTAAATACTGAATTACACTACAAGTTTCCATATATGTTTTTGACCTGAAATGTCAACTTATCAGGATGTATTTTCCGTAGAAAAGTTATTTTATTTTTATTTTCACAAAAAGAAGGGACTAACTTAGAATTCAAGTTGCTGTTCATTCTTGGCCGTTTCCCGTAACCACTAGACAAAGAAAATTTAAATTCCCTGATGGCAAAAGATAACAAACAACGACAAATTTCATGAATGAACTTTTGAATGAGCGAATACTGGGGCTAAGGTGCTGGCACTAAGTCCTGTTCTACCTTTTCAAATATTTTCCTTATTGAAAAGCTCTTAATAATAAACTCAGTTCTTAGGAATCATTCTGTAGGACAATACATGCAATTTTGCATTAAAAGATCTACTTTCTTAACACTTCCTTCGTTAGGTTCTTGAAAATGGTTCCTGCTTGGTGCACGGTATAGTCATTATATGACTAGGCCAATGAAACACAAAAACAAAGAGGCAGAACCACAGCGAATTAAGAGAACACCACCTTTGTGGACGCACTGATGAAAAGGGTATCAAACATCTTTTCTCGGAAAAATTCTATTTTCTCTCAGTTACTGATCAGTTTTTAAGGCCTTTATAGATACAACACACGATAGCAGATTTATCATACTTTTTCAGCCTTTCTAGAGTTCAGTCGTTATTTGCATCGTACGTCACCATAGCCGTCAGGACGTGAAATTTGTCAGTGAAACCGACAGACATATTTCGTTCACGTATTCCTGAGTCCAGAGACACTTTTCATTTCCCAAACACAAATGAATCATCCTTCCTCCAGTTTCCACGATATACTGTATCATCATTCTGTAAGTGAAAGCTCAATTTAGCCCTGATTATCTTCGACTCACCGAAGACCATTCACGACTTTTCGGTCTTGTGACAAATACTTTACCTAGGGACTCTCCAAAGAAATAAGGGATTACATTTATAATTTTCAGTGAAATAAGGCAAGTGCTTATGTAATTAGTTTGTAAATACGTGGATACGTAATGGTATATTCTGACAAGTTTTAGTTATATGCAGAATCGAAATATAAAACCAAAGGCATATATACATTATATATATATATATATATATATATATATATATATATATATATATATATATATATATATATATATATATATATATATATATATATATATATATATATATATATATATATATATATATATATATATATATATATATATATATATATATATATATATATATATATATATATAATATATGATTATTTCACTATTCCACTCTTTCCACTATACGACATTCCCTAATAAAAATATCAAGTTAACTATATACTAGACAAGACCAAAGAGGACTTTATAAGGGGTAGGATCCTCTTCATAGATGCTCTTTTGTTACAATAGATGAAATGACCTGAAAGAGATAAGGTTATTCATCCAAGAGATACCTAGATTTCTTGAGTGAGAGATGGACAAGATAGATCTTAGGATTTTAAGTTTGAATTCCTAAAGTTTGGCGTTTAATTGAAATGAGAATGAATGAAGGAATGAGTTAGAATTCGGAGAAAAACAAGCAATGATAAAGAGGTCAGTAATATAAAGAGAGAAATATAAATGTTTGGGAATATATTTAGTTCACGTGGATAAGGAAGGAGATGAATCATTAACACACATGTATCCCGTAAGGGGGGTTAGCTTCGTCAGTGCACCTCACGCGGTACACTGTAGGCATTACTTAAGCTTCTTTGCAGCGTCCCTTCGGCCCCCGGATGCTACAACCCCTTTCATCTCTTTTACTGTACCTCCGTTCACATTCTCTTTCTTCCATCTTACTTCCCACCCACTCCTAACAATTACTTCATAGTGCAACTGTGAGGATTTCCTCCTGTTACACCTTTAATAGCTTTTTACCTTCAGTTTCCCTTGCAGCGCTGAATGGCCTTTGGCCTACATTTTATATTCCATTCCATTCCATTCCATTCTATAAACATGTAGAAGATCAGGTGAGTAATCTGTAAGTTTTTAGACAGGTATCAATTTATACTTACAAGAAATCTTCATCGTATAATTTAGAAAACTGGGTATTTCCAATAAGAAACCTTTGAAAGAGACACATGCGGAACGCGATAAAGTTGCAAATAAACTTGACATCACTAAAATACTACCGTATAACGTTGGTGTGTTTTTCACGTAAGCAGAAGGCTGAAAAGCAACCATAATTAACTTAGTTAAGTAACTTGATTCTAAGTTGGTTATTGAATTTTCTTTTTGTAGGGAATTTTTCGTAACATCTGAAAATAGAAGGTTGGAGGATGGGAGTACTATTGATAACATACAAATATAAAAGTTAGACCTGTAAAAGCATTTAGTAAAATGAGATATTTCTAAGGTTATTACTGTGCACCACCAGAACAGTGTTTATAATTGCATGTAATATACAAGCATACATATATACAGTATACGGGGTGTTTCAAAATTAGAGCCCCCCCCCCCTCTACAGCATAAACTAAAACTGATATGGACAAAAACAAAAGTAATCCAGAACAGGTATTTAAATTTCTCTTTGAGTATTTAATATTTTGTGTGGCCTCCATCTGCCTGTACCACAGCCTGCATTCTTGAGGGGTATGATTTCAGCAAATCGCAAAAAAGCTGAGACTCAAACTCCATTTCCCTGAGCACTTTGGTCACCTCTCTTCGTAGGTCGTCAAGGCTTGGTATACCATCATAGTTCATTGTGCGCACTTCAGCATGATCCGTTAAGATACTACCAATGTTTTCACACACATTAAGGTCAGGGGAGCTACCTGGAAATTCACTTGACGAGAAGAAATCAATACCAGTGTTTCGAAGCAGCTCCTGTGTCTGAAGAGCCTTGAAACATGGTGCCTTATCATGCAAAAATGTGACTTCTTCAACAGATAACACATTTTCAGGATCTTTGAGGAAAGGAAATACTCCACCAGTAAGCACAGTTTCTCTGAAGTATTCGCCATTGCATGACAGTCCTTTTTCTTTGATGATCCACATTAATTGTTCGGCTGTGGAACAGAGAAAAATTCGTCATCGCTGATATCATCCAACTTTGCAGCCCAAATGATGTCATTTTTATGATTTGGCTTCCTGACTGTGTAAATGAAGAATTCATCTGATGCGGCAACATGGAGAAAGTCAGCTTCATCCCAATCTTTAATAAATGAACCACAAAACCATGCACAGTCTTCTCTCTGTTGTTGAGTGATGTTGGGCTTGCTGATAACATGAAATGGCTTGATACCGGATTTTTCAAGTCGTGATATACGGCACTATAACTTCTCTTCTTTCCCCTTTTTTGTTTCTAGTTCAAGCGCCAATTTACGTAAAGACTTTCTTGGTCTACCCACTGCCTCAGCTGTGATGTCTTTTGACTCCTGAGAAAGGACTTCAGGCCTTCCAAGATTCTCACGCTTTTCGCGATGACAGTCATATGGCTTTTTGTTCCAGTTTCTTTTAACAGAGGATTCATCTCTTTTAATGTATTTAGTTATCCAGGAATGTGAAATGAAGGATGCGCCAGCATCCCTGGCCTCTCTGAAGGTTATAGCTCGGATTCGGTCAATCCATCTGATTTACTCCGAGTCGTTAGCCATGGGTGTATCTAACTCCGTCACTCAGTCTGAAAATACAAGAAATGTAAAATGAAAAGTAGCTTAATAGAAACTTAAAATAATGTACATGGAGATAGGCTATAGCAGAAAACTTCATAACTTTCTATTTGCTCTGTGGAGGGGGCCTCTAATTTCGAAACACCCAGTATATATGTATGTATGTATGTATATATATATATATATATATATATATATATATATATATATATATATATATATATATATATATATATATATATGTACATACATATATATATGTGTATGTATATATATATATATATATATATATATATATATATATATATATATATATATATATATATATATATATTTTTTTTTTTTTTCATGATGTTCCCTTGTAACATGTATATCATCCCATAGTTTTGATATATTTACTCAAGTGTTATGTGTAATGATGATAATTGTTGAAGTATTGTATGTAGTGTAATGACAGATCTCAAAAGAGTTAGTGATTTAGATAACAACGTAATTTAGAGCTAGTAGTATCTTTCTTGATAATAGCGTAGTAGCGGGAAAGAGAGATTCAAGTGTCAGACCAGATGAGCTATCTGTCATCAGTTAAGATAAGAGAGCGCATTGTTTTGATAAATGCGTTGACAGGTGAGAGATAGCAATAGCTACTCCATTCTGGCAACCAACTTGGGTTTTTGTTTGTTTTTAAAACATGCCAGTCATAATTAGCCAGTTGCAGTCTGTTTTGATCGTGTTAAGATTTCTGTAAAAGCTTTGTCCCATATGAGAAGAAGATGAATGATTTCTTAATGTTACATATATTGTTCTGATTGCATCCCATACGATTTTCTGGTAAATATATGTACTTTTTGAGAAATGTTAATAAGTGTTGCACTGAAGCACATGGGAATTGCGTCATGTTTAAGATTACATTGCTCTGATCATGTATTGTTCTAATGCGTTAGTTTTTCTCTGGAAATAAGTCATCTTCCTTCTCCTAGAATTTTCTCTTGTATCTCGTTCCCAAAATGCCTTAATGACGTCATCTGATTGTTTCATTTCCTACTGGAAACTTAAAATTTGTTCATTCTGCTTTCAGAGACCATTTTTGTTGGTTCTCTCTCTCTCTCTCTCTCTCTCTCTCTCTCTCTCTCTCTCTCTCTCTCTCTCTCTCTCTCTTCAAGAGAGAGAAATTATTAACTTAAAGTGTTAGTGTGGTCACTGTAATAATCTTAGCTTTTGAGATGTGAATGTAGGAAAAGTGTACATTCGTAACGGTGCCTATCAAAAGCGTATTTTGTGAATCTAAAGCAGCTGCATTTCACGTGATTTTATGAAAGTTTTCACAAGATTGTGTAAGTTAAAGTGAATTTTACTCATTATTACCATGGTACAATAAGGTATACAAGGGAAATTTTGCCTTAGTGACATTATTATTGGTAAACCTTTTGTGTATTTTTTTGTGTTGTTTTGTTTGCAATCTTTTGATTTTTCACATTTTATATATTGGTGATTTAACATTTATTTACTTAGCATTTTAAATATTTCTTGATAATTGAACATTACATACTTGATTTAATTTTCAGTTACTAAGACTTTCTTTTCAAATCTTGTGTAATTCTTAGTGGTTTAAATTTTGCATGATTAACTTAATTAATTCCTTGATAAATCAAAGTTTTGTGATTTAGTTTTGTTTAATAATTTAATTCAATAATTAATTAAGTTTTGTGTTGTTTTCAAGTAGAAGTAAATTTTTTCAAATTGTGAATTCTAATTATAAATTCTGAATTTAAAAGTAAATTTTTTAGTTGAAGTTTTTAAAAATTAGCTTCATTTATTGACCACCAGTGAATAGGATTAATTGCGTGCATAAGGCAAAGTGATAGACATGTTTTGTTGCTTTAGTTTTGCTGAAGTGAATTAAGACCAGGGAAACATTTAAAGTTGTTCGATGGAGTGATGCCCTTTTACTCTAGTATATTTCTTGTTTAATTGTTGATACCTCACACTTGTTTTGATAAACTTAGTTTGATTTTTCACGTTATTAGTAAGTTTGTTGAGAGATCACTTTTACTTTTAGAGTACTCAGTTGTAATTTTTATTGTTATGAGAGTTTAGGTATCTAGGTGAAGTGAGGTAAATTTTTGAATTCTGTGATTAGTTGTGTAATAACCAGGTACTTGGTACACATTGTGACTATATATATATATATATATATATATATATATATATATATATATATATATATATATATATATATATATATATATATATATACATACATATATACATACATACATACATACATACATACATATAATACACATGAGCATGTATGTGTCTATAAGCGTGTCAGTATACGTACGTTTATACATACGCAATTCGTTTCTCATTAGTCACGAAAACTGAAACTCCAATAAGTGGCAGGAACTAGAATAATGGCGGCACTTCTCCTGAGATGCAAATGAAGCTGTTTTGAATATTATCTCGAGCAGTGCGCTCTCTTTATCCACAACTTATTTAGATTAGGAAATACATATGTCCCGGAGGAGATATACTCTGACTAGGGCCACGGAACGCAAGGAACTTATCACTAGGAGAAATTTTCTTTTTTTATTTATCAAGTTCCTGAGGATGAGGATCGTGGAAAAATTGGCGATGCCTTCTTTCAAACTCCGTAGGTGGATAGTGCGGTCAGTGCGTCCCACGTGGTGCACTGCAGGCATTACTAAAGGTCGTTCGCGGCGTTCCGTAGGCCCCTAGCTGCACCCTACTTTAGTTTAGCCTTTTTACTTTACCTCCATCCCCGCTTTCTTTGTTTATCCTTGTTGTTCTACACATCTAACTATTACTTCTTAGTGAAATTGTGAGGTTTTCTCCCAGTTCCATCTTTAGGTCCTTGTAATTCATCATCTTTATTTTCTGGATCTCTTTTGTCTTGCTGTCCAACCACTCCAACAGTTAAAACCCAAAGAAACATTATGTTAATAAATATCATCAGTAAATACAATGAATATATTAAGAGAAAAAAAGTGGCGAAGTGTTTTAAAAAAACACTTTAAAAATATATTTTCATGAAATAAAAAAAAAGTTTTAAATTCCAAATTATGTTGAATGTATTTTTAAACACATTTCACAAAACTCACTGAGTGCTTTAATAATAATAATAATAATAATAATAATAATAATAATAATAATAATAATAATAATAATAATAATAACTACACCAGATCTAAGCCCCAGCCTCCTTGCTGCTGTAGGTAGCAATAATAATAATAATAATAATAATAATAATAATAATAACTACACAGATCTAAGCCCCAGCCTCCTTGCTGCTGTAGGTAGCAATAATAATAATAATAATAATAATAATAATAATAATAATAATAATAATAATAACTACACCAGATCTAAGCCCCAGCCTTCTTGCTGCTGCAGGTAACAATAAGGATCCATGAGTCTCAGTGCAGAAGAAGAGTATAAAGGTCGTGACCCCTTTATGCTCTGATGATTTAGAAATTTTAGAGGGACAGAGCGCCATAATGAAAAGAGGTAATGAATCTTTGCCGTAATTACAGAAATAAATGGTTGGTGGTTTCCGGTCTACGTGATATTTAGAGGGAGAATAAATCTCCGGGGGAGGGATTAACTGTCCGCGGAAACGGAGCGAGAATAAAAGATCGAGAGAGGCTAATTATAGTAGAGTTGGGATTGTTACGGAGCTGATGAATTTTATTCTCGATGTTAATCGTTATACTTGTTACGTGTTCGCGTAACAGGGAATATACTGAACGTTTCCGGAGTAAGCTTCTCTCTCTCTCTCTCTCTCTCTCTCTCTCTCTCTCTCTCTCTCTCTCTTCAACTTAGCTGCCACTCACTACAACCAACTATGAACTAAATACGGAATGCGCTGCCCAATCGTCCCTCCTCGGCCGGTTCGAGATTCGAGATGCTCTACGAAAAAACTGCGAGGCCAAAGAGACAGACAGACAGAGACATAAACAGACAGACAGGCAGAAGTAAAGGAATACAGAGGTGACAAAGATAGAGACAGACAGACCGAAAGAGACAGACAAATAAAGAGAGAGAGAGAGAGAGAGAGAGAGAGAGAGAGAGAGAGAGAGAGAGAAACAGGCAGACAGACAGACAGCCAAATAAAGAGACAGACAGACAGACAGAGGCAGAGAAAAAGAGAGAGAGCAAAAGACAGACCGACAGAGACAGAGAGAAAGAAAGAGGGGTGGCGTGAGAGAGAGAGAGAGAGAGAGAGAGAGAGAGAGAGAGAGAGAGAGAGAGAGAGAGAGAGTACCAAAATAAATGCATGCCTACGCAAGTATTTCAGCAATGGAATCATTGCTCTTTACAAATTTACTGCGACAATTTGTAAAAGAGTTCTTTCAATAATGAGAGTTTAATGGCACATTTCGGGATTAGTCCTTAACTGCGCAACTATTTTGGGGCACGTGATCAGACTGTCAACAAAAGACAGAACTCATTTAAATTATCTGCAGAATTTAAATGAGAGGACCACCCGTGAAGTTAATCCTGTCATTCGCTCGGTCTAAAATTCCCTGGATACAATTACTCTGCTATCGATTACTGAAACATGAAATCAGTATTCCCCCCTAAAAATTAAGGCAATGATGTTGGGAGCAGTTTATTGCTCTGATATTATTATTATTATTATTATTATTATTATTATTATTATTATTATTATTATTATTTAGAGAATGAACCCCATTCATATCACGGGCGAAAAAGTGATGAAATCACAAAAGGGGTAGTAAAGCCCAGCTACAAGAGACAGGTATGGAGGTCAGGGGATACAAAGGAAGGGGTAGGGCTTAGGGCTTTACTCCGCAACCTGATAAATTATGATGAAAGCGAAAAGTAGAAGTAGGAGTCTTTTCTCAATCAGTATAGAAATCGAGTGCCATTATATATATATATATATATATATATATATATATATATATATATATATATATATATATATATATATATATATATATATATATATATACACGAGGGTAAGTCAAAAGTTCCAGGAAAATTCAATATACTCTTTATTTAAGGAAATTCAAACATCATTTTTCTACATATCTACCATCTAACTCTATACACTTTTCAAGGCGCTGTTTCCACCTCTGCAACCCTTCATTGTAGAAATTTGGGGCCTTTCTATTAAACCATGTTGAAACTGCATGTTTAGCAGCATCCAAAGATTCAAACCGGACTCCTCTTAAGTGTTCCTTGAGTTTTGGGAACAGGAAAAAATCTGAAGGAGCAAGATCAGGTCTATAAGGAGGATGTGGAAGAGTTTCCCACCTAAATTTCCGTAGGACTTCTCTTGCAACCCTTGATGAATGTGCTGGAGCGTTATCATGATGGAACAAAATTCTGCGGGGCAACTTTCCTCGACGTTTTTTAGCCAATGCAGTCTTCAGTTTTTGCAAAACACCTTTGTAGTAGTTCCCGGTGATTGTTTTTTGTCCTTCAAGGAAATCAATCAAAATCACTCCTTTGGAGTCCCAAAACACTGTTGCCATAACCTTCTGGGCAGATCTCGCCACTTTGAACTTCACTGGTGCAGCTGAACCTCTTGGTAACCATTGCTTTGATTGAATTTTACTTTCTGAGTCATATTGATGGATCCAAGTTTCATCTCCAGTAACAATCCGGTCAAAAAACTCTGATTCATTTGATTCAATCTTCGTTAAAACTGCAAGAGAAAGTTCAGCTCTTTGATGCAGTTGGTCTTCGCGCAACGCTTTTGGGACCCAACGTGCTGAAAGTTTACTCAAACCAAGATTTTCATTTAAAATTGAAAATGCGGAAGCATGGGAGATCCCAGTTTCATTAGCTATCATATCGATAGTAATCCGACGATCTTCATCCACTAGATTCTGCACCAAAGCCACAATTCTTTCATTTTTGCAGTCGATGGTCTTCCTCTCTTTGGGTTGTCTTTGAGGTCCTCCCGACCATCCTTAAATCGCTTTATCCAATCATAAACAACTGATTTAGATGGAGAAGAATCTCCATAAACTTGTTGCAAAGCTTCAATAATTTTTCCTGGTTTCCGATCAAGCTTGGTCAGGAACTTGATGTTAGCTCTCATCTCAAAATTTTTATTTTCCATGGGTTCAAGAAGTTACTTTTCTGAAGCAGATGTTAACACCACGGTAGCAAGAGGATGACTGAGGTAACAAGTCTATATGGATCACTACATCACAGATAATTGTTTACCAAGTATTTGGGTTGTTTCATTCCTGTGTAAATACATCATTCAACAATTTTTCCTGGAACTTTTTGACTTACCCTCATATATATATATATATATATATATATATATATATATATATATATATATATATATATATATATATATATTACAACGTCTGTACGTGAACAAAAGGAAAACGAAAAATCAGTAGAAATAATATTTTAAACAAATGCCCAAAACGGGGATTTTCAGTTCTTGCTCAAAGTAGGCAGTTAACCCCTAGACTGAGATAACAAAGCAGCCACAAATAGCAGCCTGGATATTTCAGTAATAAAAAAAAAAAAAATATATATATATATATATAATATATATATATGTATATATATGTATATATATATATATATATATATATATATATATATATATATATATATATATATATATATATATATATATATATATATATATATATATAAATATCCTTCATAAAATCTCAGGTATCGGTTTCACAGCAGTAATGCACGTTTAATTATAGTAATATTCATTTGAACTTGGTTGCGAATCACTTACCAGTGAAGCAACTTTTATGTAACGGCAGTGTGTGTGTGTATGTATGTATGTATGTATATATGTATATATATATATATATATATATATATATATATATATATATATATATATATATATATATATATATATATATATATATATATATATATATATATATAAAATGTGTGTGTATGTATGTATATACCTATATATAGAATGTTTCATTAAATATCGTTATGACAAAATATTCTACGCGAGTTAAAAGTTATTCCATGAAAGTGATGGAAAGAAATACATGACAGGCTTATGCTACAAATTATTTAGTGAGCCCTAAAAGAAATTACGAGTTACGTTCAGGAAAATCTATTCACATTTTATACTTACGTGAATGACAAGTAAAAGAAGGGAGTAGGAAATAAAAGTAATAATTGCAAAATTAGCGATTTCAAGGATATCCATAGATCGCATTCGGTCATGTTCCAAGAAGGAAATGACAACATCGTTCGAGTTCTTCGGAAAGCTGAACCTTCGGACCTTCGTCTGTAACATCGTTTTAGGCGGTAGACGTTTAACAGGAGTTTGTTAAGTAATCCTTTGTTCCTCGGGAGTAGCGTATTCAATTCGTTCTTAATTTATCGTAACGTTATTAGTCCTGTTGTGAAGTTTTTACGAAAAAACCTTTTATCACGCGACTAGACTTCAGATGGCGCTTGAGATTTCCATCGATTGTTGTCACTTCGTTGGTCAGTTATAATAAACCCCAGGCTTCTGCAAGGTGACGGTGGAACTTTACCATATTTTTGCTGATAATTTTGTTCTGGGGATTTTCGAGTCTTGCTGCGTGTTTAGTCTCGTACAGATCTTTGGCAGTCATTATAACTATTTCTGTGGGCGTTTACCATAATCTGACGTGAGTAAACGCCCCAAATTTGCAAGATTTAGAGTAAGTTATGCACAGTTCTAAGGCTTTGCCTTTTCCAGGATGTTTTTGGTACGATGTTTTTCAGAGGATTCGAACTTGGCATTTCCTTTCTCGCAACCGAAAATTTCTGGTTATAGGGGTTATAGGAAGCGCCCTAAACGTACGGGTTCGTTACCCAGTGGACATAGGCAATAAGTTTTTTATTCATGAACACAGGCAGTGAGTTTATCACTCTATAAGCGCAGGCAATGAGTTTGTTGCTCTATGAGCATAGGCAGTGATTTTGTTACTCTGTGAACATATTCGATGAGTTTTACTCTATGAACACAGTCAATGAGTTTTACTCTGTGAACACAGGCAATGAGTTTCACTCTATGAACACAGGCAATGAGTTTTACTCTATGAACACAGGCAATGAGTTTGTTGCCCTATGAACATAGGCAATGAGTTTGTTCTATGAAGACAAGCAATGAGTTTTTTTCATATGAACACAAGCAGTGAGTTTTTCTCTATGAACACAAGCAGTGAGTTTTTCTCTGTGAACACAAGCAGTAAGTTTTCTCTGTGAACACATTGCTTATGGTTCTTTGCAACGTCCCTTCGGCCCCTAACTGCAACCTCTCTACAATGAAGAGTACTCTGAGAATTCAGACAAATGATTCTCCAACCAAACAATTATTTTGATTAAGAGATGTGTTTATAAACAATCACCCACCTCCTTTCCCTGTTAGAGCTAGAAGATTGTTAGAGTCGCTAAATATAAATATACAAATACCTTTAATATTAAAATTACCTCCTCCTTGGACAGTGAATAAAATGAGAATTTGTACACACTTAAAATATTTATCAAAATGTTATTCATATACCCCAGAACACCATAGACAACTCACAGTAGAACATATAATCCGAAAAGGTCCACATACGCAATATACGCCGGCGGATCTAAGTCATAATACGGAGTGGGATATGCTGCGGTATCCTAAGACAAAGCGTATCAGTTCTGTCTACCAGATAACGCCTCAGTATTTACAGCTGAGTTATGTGCAATAGCATCAGCCATAAAAATAATTAAAGAAACCTCATTTAATAACTTTGTGATTTATAGCGACTGTAGAAGCGCTGCAAAAGCCATTTAAAGCTATAATAAAAAAAATAATTTTGTACAACAAATTAAGTTTTCACTCCATAAATTGTAGGGATTAAAAGAAATGAAGAGGCTGATAAAGCAGCTAAAGAAGCAGTCCACATGACAAGAGCAAATGTAAGCATCGCTATTAGTGACTATATAAGATATATAAAAACAATCATTGTAAGTAAATGGTAAAATATATGGAATGAAGAACCTGAAAATAATAAATTAAAACAAATAAAATCCAGTGTTAGAAAATGGAGTTCGTCGTATCAGAGAGAGAGACACACATACAAGTAATTCTGACGCGTCTTCGAATAGGCCATACTCGTTTGACACATGGACACTTAATGAACAGTCCATGTGGCCCTCCTCCCAAATGCCCAGATTGCAAAGTGTTGATAACTGTGAAACGTATTATGTGAATGTCCAAAATATAACCTGCAGCGATTATCAAATTTTGGAAATAATTTAGAACAATAAACGATATTTTATCAGAATCTTCAACATTCACAGTAATACCCATTTTAACGTTCATGATGAACTGCGATTTAATTGATAAAATATAAAAAATAAATAATAAAAATACGAAAACCTAATGAATTTTAAAACAACTAAATTTAAAAATTTTACTTAATTTATTTTGAATTTTAATATACCTTTTTAGTGAGTATATATGGAAACATGAGTATAAATGTATTTATTGTGTGAGTGTGTACCAGTATGAGAACGTATGCCTTTGTGCAACTTTTAATTTCATTTTCATTCATTCATCACCATACCGAGTGACCTATTTGGTCCTAGTGCTAGGCTTCTAGCCTAGACCTGTCATTTCATTCAAATCCTTCGGGCCAGCCCTATGAGAGCTGACAGTCAGCTCAGTGGTCTGGTTAAACTTTTTTAATAATAATAATAATTTCTTTTACTGTACGTCCGTTCATATCCAATTTGACTTTCCATCCTCTCTAAAAATTGTTTCGTAGTGTTTCTCTTTCGGCGGTGAGTTACCTCACAGGTCCCAGGGCTTGGCATTTGGCCTAAATTCTATTATCTTATCTATGGCATTTAAGGCGGCATTTAAGGCCTCGTCCACACGATCGGGTATAGCCCGAAGGCGTTGGTCCTTCAACCGGCTCCATTCCCCTGGGCATAATAGTTATGCCCACACTTGCTTGTAGGTAAACTGTTGTTTTGGGCACTAGCAAATTAGTGGTAGCCAGGCCCATGCATGATATAGGAAAAATAAAAAAGCCGCGTGCACGGTAGCCTATTAATCGTTGATGTGTAAAACAACACGAATAGGCACATAAAACATAAAATTTTGGCTTACGTAAACGATGTTGTTAAAATATGTATTGGGAAGCCTTGTGAATATATATATATATATATATATATATATATATATATATATATATATATATATATATATATATATATATATATATATATATATATATATATATATATATATATATATATATATATATATATATATATATATATATATATATATATATATATATATAACCGCAAACCTACTGTCACACATTAACAGCAGCTGCAGCTTGCAATGACAGAACAAACCAGGCGAAAAGGAAACGATTTAAACTCCAATGGTAACCTCTCTCCACCCACCTCTGCCCAGCTTCCCAATTCCCGTCATTCGTAGAGACGAACATTAATGATTTTATCGGCGAATGGGAATTATCATCAAATTAGGGTTCGAGTAAGTTTTCCCTTCCATCCGCCGTCTTCCCTGTTCGCTCCGTTAATTCAATTAAATGTTTAATTAATGAAAAGCGGAATATGTTAGTTTTCGGGGCGTTTATAATTATGCATTTCTGCCCGCATTCCAGTTTTGCAACGTTGATGTGCAAGCGTCTGTTCGTCAGTTCGCTCGGATGGGCACAGTAGGGTTTTTGTTCTGTGCATGGGCGGATCTTTTTTGGGTGGGCCAGTAAGTTCGCTAAATGGATCTATTTTCTCTATTTTCTGGGTACGAGCATATTAGAATGGCGAATAAAACGATTTATCTATCTATCTATCTATCTATCTATCTATCTATATATCTATATATATATATATATATATATCTATATATATATATATATATATATATATATATATATATATATATATATATATATATACATATACACACTAATTACCATTTCATTAGAAAATTTCAGATCTACATTGTCATAGGTAAAATATTAAAGAGACCTTCATGTATTCATACGTACAAACACAGACATTCACAGTCACATTCACGCAAATGAGAATGATTTTTTCTATAAAAACTGACAACGCATAATACTTAATGAAGCGTTGTATATTCTATCTCTGCGTAATCATCGAGCCTTCTTACGCAATTTTATTTCCTTGAAATCGTCATTTCCTCTGATGCAATAAGGTGGTTGAACCTCATTCTTATGCAATGCGGTCATTTGCTTGCATGGGTAATGGGAATGTAAATTATTATTTTACGTGAAAGTCCGGAGTGTAATCAACATTGCTCCATTGCTCACTGGGACCTCTAAAGTTCTAGCGAAGACGCAATGCATGACTATTCTAAAGCAATTCTCCTTGTACTTCATAATGCACTTACACTCCTCTCTATCTATCTGTCTAACTATCTATACATATATATATTTATACATACCCACACACACACACTCACACACACACACACACACACACACACACACATATATATATATATATATATATATATATATATATATATATATATATATATATATATATATATATATATATATATATATATATATATATATATATATATATATATATATATATATATATATATATACATATAAATACATATATACATAGTGTGTGTGTCTGTCTGGCTATCCCACTTCCCAATGGCGTTTGATCTAAGGCTAAGAAGTCCCCATTTTATCTTACCTTCAATAAAATTCGTCTTTTCTTCCATCTCTTTCTGTTCCATCTTTATCCTTCCTGTCTTATATCCTCCATCTCATCCTGTCTCCTCCACCTCCTCCTCCTCCTCCTCCTCCTCCACTTCCCTTCTCTTGACTCCTGAAATGAGATTGGTGTGGTGGAAAGAGTCATCACAAAAGATACTTCACTTTCTTTTGAACGAGCTGAGAAAATGTTCCATTATTTTCATACCTCTCTGTTCAACAGTCCGTTTCAAGTGGCTTTGTCCAGGATCTTTGCAAGGGAACAGGTCAGTTTTTCAATAAGATAAAATTAGTTTATGCATCCTTGTGAGTTTATTGTGTTTATAGTTAAAAAATTACTTTCTAAATGAGCTGGGAAGTTCTTACGGTATATAATTGCTTAAAAAAAAGGCAAAGTTTGTTGTAATATTTTATTTAAGTAAAAAGACTCTATTAACAGATGTGCAGCTGTGGAACAGTTGTCTCTTAAATCAGCTGGGAAGGTCTAACGAAATCTAATTGCTTGATAAAAGAAATGCAAGCAGTCCATAGTGAAATTCTATTTAAGCAAGTGTACGCAGCTAGGGACCGAAGGAACGCTACAAACACTATTTAGTAATGCCTACAGTACACCAAGTGAGTTGCACTGACGGCCCTATCCCCTACTACAGGAATCATCATTTTTAATCATGATATTTATTCACCAAACATATAAAATAATTCATGAATTCCTCTGAGACCAGTTTTTTAAATGTTGATTTTTGATCGTCCCGAAGACCCATAACGGTCATTCGGGGACCTTTTTGGTCTTGTTATCAGTGGTCTCCCCTCGCCCTTTTATCAGACCATTATTCTTTATAATCAAATATATTTCTTTTTGTTTCTTCAAATATTACCTGGGTTCTTTAACTGTTACCCACGTGAGTGGTTTGCAAAAGAGACAGTTTATGTTCTTGTGATATTGTTTCTAAGAATTGTGATTCAGATGCAACAATATTAATCGTAATTAGTTCATTATTCAGCATTTTCTTCTAATGGTATTTAGGCAATGGTAAACAGTTTATATATATATATATATATATATATATATATATATATATATATATATATATATATATATATATATATATATATATGTGTGTGTGTGTGTGTGTGTGTGTGTGTGTGTGTGTGTGTGTGTGTGTGTGTGTGTGTCTGTGTGTATAAATCGCCAAATTCACGTCAGAAGGTGAGTGACAACCGGGACTTTGAACAAGTACTTACGTAGTTTGTTCTACATTTTCAAGTGAACTTAAAAATGTAGAATAAACTACGAAAGTACTTGTTCAAAGTCTCGGTTTTCACCGACCTTCTGAAGTGGATTTAGCGATATATATACGAGTATATATATATATATATATATATATATATATATATATATATATATATATATATATATATATATATATATGTGTGTGTGTGTGTGTGTGTGTGTGTGTGTGTGTGTGTGTACGCATATGCGTACGTGTGTCTGTAGGAAAAATGAGATATTTGTTACTTCGAATCACGTAAGGAAGAAATATTTTTCCCAGCAGGAATATTTATGATGTCAGCATTCCATATCTGTTGTCGGTCAGTGCATTTTGTACTTTATAAAACTGTAAAATATTAGGAAGCATAAAAACTATGCAACTACAGTATTTTCAATGATGTACATCATTCATTATTCTGCAGACGCGTTTGGAAAATATATTTTTTTTTTTTTAACTGCTGTTTCTACAGTATATATAGTACGCTACCCATTTTCTTTCATTATTTTCTACCAATTTTTATTCGTCAGATGGGTAGTTATTCATTAACTAAAAGCGTGATGAATGTTGACACAAGGTTTGTACAGATGTTTACGAACAGAGAACAAATTGAAGCTTTTTTTTGCCATTTGAGATTTTTTTATCAATTAATCTCAAATAACATCATAATCAGTAGTTCACAATAATCACCAGTTTATGCAAATTACAGTCACTTTGATATATGTTTTAAATATCTGTCTGTCTGCCTGCTTGTGCGTCAATAGTTTTCCCTCTTTTAAGACGTTTAAAATCATATAAAATATATCCAGAGAAAGTAATTCCTCTGTGCAATTTATTGATAAATATATTGTTAACAGATCAATAATAATCCATGCTTATAAAATCTGAACAAAATTTATAATCACTTTGTATAAGCATTAATAGAAATCTTTTTCAACTGAATTCTAGTTGAAGTTGTAACAGCCAAAAGGTAAAGCGAGAGAGAGAGAGAGAGAGAGAGAGAGAGAGAGAGAGAGAGAGAGAGAGAGAGAGAGAGAGAGAGAGAGAAATACGCTACATTTTCATGAGAAATTTTAGATTTTCCTCCATGGCGTTGATGAAAGCCAAGAACCAATTGGCAAGATCAAAGACTAAAAAAAAAAAGTAGATAAAAAAGATCTAATCCATTTACCACAGGTTCTGAAATATTTTTTTCTTACAACGATTTTGTTTTTCCAAGAAAAAAAAAAAAAAGAGAGTGAGTTGGTCAGTGTCGCAAAGAGTTTTTTCTCTTCTCCTTGCGACAGGGTTTTTCTAGGAACTAAAGTTTCTGTTTTCTTCCATGATATTTATCCTCTGTAGCAAAACTAATGCGTGTTTACATATTTAAATATTTGCTTTGCTGCTACGACCAGTGTTTCAAGAACCTTTATCGACAATTTCTTAGTAAATCATCCTTTATCTATCATTGCTAAGTATAATCATGTATGTTTAAGTAACTTTCGCAAAGAAAGCGCCAACTGACTGACTAGCAATTGTACCGTTATGTGTCCTATTTAATCCATGGCGTCCTGTTATTAAAGTTTATGTGTAATTAGTGTAAGTTAATTTCTTTTTGTTTTGTATTGCTAGCATGACTACAGTGATATAATTTACCTATTATATAACTTTTTAATTTTTTTGTCAGTTCTTTAAAGTGGAATCGACATTTTGACATTTAATCTTAAACAGGTACAAAGATACGCTGTGC
>NC_089743.1:37868976-37876476 GCF_040412425.1 Macrobrachium rosenbergii
GATACATAATTCACTGGTTAAGGCTTGGTGTCCAGTTAGCCTTACGAAACTATTTTTCAAACCCTTTTTTATCTACTTTATAAATCAATTTCAACTTTCCTTTTCATTTGCTATTACTTATGAGATCTTGCTGACGAAATAGCTTTGCAAAGCTTTGTACAGTAAATTATTATTATTATTATTGTTATTATTATTATTATTATTATTATTATTATTATTATTATTATTATTATTATTATTATTATTATTTATTTTTTTTTTATTTTTTATTTATTTCTATATGATTATTATTGTTGTTGTCATAATAATAATAATAATAATAATAATAATAATAATAATAATAATAATAATAATAATTACTATTATTATTATTATTACTTTTTATTTTTTTTTGGGGTTGGGGTTGGGGGATGTCTATCAAAGTCATCCTATTCGACTGGGTGTTTTTTTGTATTGTGGGGTTCCGGGTTGCATCCTGCCCCCTTAGGAGTCCATCACTCTTCACTATGTGGGCAGTTTCTAGTAGCACACTTTTCTGCATGAGTCCTGGAGCTACTTCGGCATCTAGATTTTCCATATTCCTTTTCAGCGATCTTGGGATCGTGCCTAATGTTCCTATGATTATGGGTACAATTTCCATTGGCATATTCCATATCCTTCTTATTTCGATTTTCAGGTCTTGATACTTATCAGTTTTTTCTCTTTCTTTCTCATCTACTCTGGTTTCCCATGGTATTGCGACTTCAGTGATTGATACTTTCTTCCTGATTTTGTCAGTCAACGTCACGTTTGGTCTGTTGGCATGTATCATCTGTTCTAATACCATAGTCCCAGAGGATCTTTGACTGATCGTTTTCTTTCACTCCCTGAGGTTGGTGTTCGTACCACTTATTACTGCAAGCTAGCTGCTGTTTCTTGCACAGGCCCCAGTGGATGGCTTTTGCTACTGAATCATGCCTCTTTTTGTACTGATTCTGTGAAAGTGCTGGACATTCGCTTGCTATGTGGTTTATGGTCTCGTCTTTCATATTGCACTCCCTTCATATGGGTGAAATGTTATTTCCATCTGTTGTTCTTTGGACATATCTGGTTCTTAGGGCCTGATCTTGTGCTGCTGTTAGCATTCCTTCTGTTTCCTTCTTGAGTTCTCCCCTCTGTAGCCATTGCCATGTTTCATCGCTGGCCATTTCTTTTGTCTGCCTCATGTACTGTCCGCACATTGGTTTGTTGTGCCATTCCTCTTTTCTGTTTTTCATTCTCCTTTCTCTGTATATTTCTGGGTCTTCGTTTACTTTTATCACTCCTTCTTCCTAGCACTCCTTAGCCACTGGTCTTCACTGGTTTTTAGATATTGCCCCAGTGCTCTGCTCCCGATGTTGATGCAGTCCTCTATGCTTAGTAGCCCTCTCCCGCCCCCCTTCCTTTCGTGTTATGTATAGTCTGTCTGTATTTGCTCTTGAGTGTAGTGCTTTGTGTATTGTTATGTGTTTTCTAGTTTTGTGGTCTATGCTGCAGAGTTCAGCATTCTTCCACTCCACTACTCCTGTGCTGTATCTGATTACTGGTACTGCCCATGTGTTTATGGCTTTCGTCATGTTTCCAGCATTGAGTTTTGACTTGAGTATCACCTTAAGTCTCTGCATATATTCTTTCCTGATTGTGTCCTTCATCTCTTGGTGTTTTATATCCTCTCCTTCTATTATCCCCAGGTATTTGTATCCTGTCTCATCTATGCGTTTGATGCTATTCCCATCTGGTAGTTTTATCCCTTCAGTCCTTGTTACTTTGCCTTTATGTATGTTGACCAAGGCGCATTTTTCTATTCCAAACTCCATCCTGATGTCCCCAGATACAATCCTCACAGTCTGGATTAGTGTATCTATTTCCTTGATGCTCTTACCACACAGTCTGGTGTCATCCATGAACATCAGATGGTTAATTTTGTTGCCTCCTTTCTTGAGTTGGTACCCAGCATCCATCATCTGCAGTACTTTTGTCATGGGAATCATGGCTACTATGAAGAGTAGTGGGGATAGTGAGTCACCTTGAAAGATCCCTCTCCTGATGTTAACCTCTGCTAGTCTTATCCCAGAGCTTGTAAGTACTGTATTCCAGTTGTGCATTGTATTTTTAAGAAAGCTGATGGTGTTTTCCTCTGCCCCATGTATTTTCAGGCATTCTATTAGCCTGTGTGCTGTATCATGTCAAAGGCTTTCTTGTAGTCAATCCATGCCATGCTTAGGTTGGTTCTCCTCTCTTACTATTCTTCATTACCATTTTGTCTATTAGGAGCTGGTCTTTTGTGCCGCTACGCTTCCTTCTGCAGCCTTTCTGTTGGTGGGGGATGGTGTTTGTATCCTCTATGTAGTTGTATAGCCTTTCACTGATGATACTGATTAGCAACTTCCACTTCCACATTATTGGTAGGCAGGTGATAGGCCTGTAGTTACTTGCTATATTTCTCTTGTTCTTGTCTTTCTATACTAAGGATGTTCTCTCTGTGGTCAGCCATTTGGGCACATGGTGGTTTGTGATACAATGCTGGAGTTGTTCTGCTATTTTTGGGTGATGGGCCTTGAAGTTTTGAGCCAGTATCCATGGACTTCACTGGGACTTGGGGCTTTCCAGTTGGGCATTTTCTTTAGTTGGTGTCTGACTGTGTCTGTTGTGATCTTGGTGAATCTTTGTTTTATTCTCCCCATTTCTTCTGCCTTGATTTCCTGGAGCCATGTTGCGTGTTTGTTGTGTGATACCGAGTCTCTTACTTGGTTTGGCTTCAGGAATTTCTTGGTGGTTGCCTTCCCCTCTTAGTTGGCTGTATAGTCTTTTCTGGTTGGTTCCGAAGAGTTTGTTCTGTTGGTATCCTTTATTCCTGTTCATCTACCGTTGGATCTTATGTGCCTTGGCTTTAAACCTCTGTTTTTTATCTTCTATTGTGTTGTTTATCCCTTCTCCTGTACTTTGTATTTCTCACAGTTTCTCTCTTGTTTTCTTGCTTCTCAGCCTCTTTTCTGCCGTGTTTTTCAGTTTACTCAAGTCAGATCTCATCGCCATGATTTGTTTTTCCAGGCGCCTTTTCCAAGGCGGTTGCTGTTTTGGTTTCTGTTGGGTTGGTTGTGATGGTGTTATTGGTGTTTGTATCCCCATGAATTCCACTACTAGTCTTGATACTGGTGGTGTGGATTAGTCTCATTATTTCATTAACTTCACTTGCTTTTTTCCCTTAGTTTCTTTGTGTTGTAGGTCTTCATGGAGGGGATCTTTGTTCTTTCTGCATCTGGCATCATCCATTGTCTGATCTTTTCCACCCGTTCCGACCTCATGTTACATCTCCGGTGTTTCCTCGTTTGTCGTTGTTTGATAGCTCATCATTCCTGTCGTTTTGTGTGTCATTGTCCCTTAGTTTGTTTTCTTGTCCTTTGTTGCTGGATGTTATTTCTCATTCCAGTTCCCCTCTTTCTGTTGTGGAGAGCCAGTTCTTTTCTTTATGTTTCTTACTTGGTCTGCCAGCCTCTGTTCTGTTTGAGGGGTGTTATTTCTCTCATTCCAGATGTTGACCAGTCTTCTTCTGTATCCTCTTTCTGTCCGGTTGCTTCTGATGTAGCATCTCCATATTTCCTTATTTTCTTCTTTTGTCCATTTCTTCCTCTGGTTTTACTCTGTAGCTCCAGTCTCTGGTTGCTGGTTACTGTCGTTGTGGTGGTCAGCTGCTGGATGACGACCTGCAAGTCGACCGTCCTCCCCGGATTGTATACCTGGCTGCCGGACGAAGCTCCTCTGTTGCCAGAGGTTCCATTTACGTCGTTGTCATTTATTCTTTCATTTCTCGCCATCATATTTCTGAGTTTTGCTATTTAACCCATAGCTGGACCCTACCCCATCGAGAATAGGTACTCATTTACAGCTGAGTAGACTGAGAAAATTATGGTAAAGATCCTTTCCCAAGGGAAAAAATTTACTGAATGTCATTGGTTTTAAGGTTCTTGCTTTTCGGTAATTCTTACGAGTAACTCCTTCATAGCTGCTACTGCCTCTCATAAAAAAGCTGGAAATTTCCTGTTATTTATTATTATTATTATTATTATTATTATTATTATTATTATTATTATTATTATATTATATTATTATTATTATTATTATTATTATTATTCAGAAGATGAACTTATTTTGAAATCACAGTAAATGCTTCATGTTGAAATACAGGTTCAGAAATTCACTGAAACAGATTTCAGGACTCAGGTGAATTTCACGCACAAAACTACTTAAATATGAAGTACAGTGCAATGTTGCAGAACAAAAAAAATTGAAAAGAACTGGTATGACTCTAAACACCTCCGCATCTCTTGAGATCTGAATAATTTTACCTTTTCTTTGTTGCTTATTGCATTTTGTTTGAAATAATTTGGTTCTAAATGAAATTTGAGAAAGTGAAGATAACGTACTGTTAGATAAATGACTGATTACTTTTATTTCCATCCCTTGTATAGAGAACCATAATAGCCGGGAAATCTAATTTATCACGTAAAGATGCATGTTATAGTAGTAGTAGTAATAATAATAATAATAATAATAATAATAATAATAATAATAATAATAATCTAACCTTAATAACTAGGGAATTCGGCTCGAAATTTGAAGACTGATTCCGGAGAGGGAAACCAATCTTGATCATAATTAATTAAATAACTGGAATATTTCCATAGATCATTTAAGAACCCTTCAGAATCTAAGACCCTCAACGTTGAGGGAGTTGGACTTCAACATTAGCGGACCTCACGTGGCGCAATGCAGATATTAATAAACGGTGTTTGCAGCGTCCCTTCTGCCATAGATGCACCTACCTTTTAGCCTTTTATTTTACCTCCATTCTCGCTCCATTTCTTCAGGCCCATTAGGGAACCTCACAAGTTACAACCTCACAACTTCTCAGCAACAACAATAATAATAACTCCAGTAATAATGTCCAAGAGATAATTGAAAGTCTTCACACAGCTGAAAGGTCCTACCTCAAGTCAGGCTCTCTCTCTCTCTCTCTCTCTCTCTCTCTCTCTCTCTCTCTCTCTCTCTCTCTCTCTCTCTCTCTCTCTCTCTCAGCTTGTTATTCTTTTTATCAAGCTGATTTTTCTCTGATGAATATTTAGACATCTCTCCACTCCAGATAACAGCTCTCTCTCTCTCTCTCTCTCTCTCTCTCTCTCTCTCTCTCTCTCTCTCTCTCTCTCTCTCTCTCTCTCTCTCTGCTGCAACCAATGTAATATTTTCAGAATTCATGGAAGACCTTTCTTTAAAAGGAGGTTGGGAAGCAAAACCAGATACTATGGGCAGTGTGGCCATATTCCACTTCTCCCTCCCACCTAAAGGAAGTTTGCTTCAAAATATTAAACAGAGAGTTTTTCTTTTGTTTTTAAAAAAATACGGGGTCATAATTAGTTGTTGCAGTCTGTTTGATCGATTTTGAGGTTCTCTGTTACTGGATTATCTCTTGACTCCTGAAGAAGAGTGATTTTCAATGGTTCTGTGCTCCATACGATTTTCTGGTCAAACATGCAAATATATACAGCCAAATATACAGTCTTATCTAATGTTGTCATGTAAACAAATGTATAATCAGTTACGTTAAGATTTTTATAAATTGCAAAAATTTAAAACATTTTTTGATTTTCTGACTGAATTTCTACCTATTGTAAACAGAATATTCAATATCTTGTATCATGAAAATATTGAAATTTGTTTAATCTGATTTCTATAGATAAATGAAACTAATTTAACTCTCTCTCACACTCTCTCACACTCTCTCTCTCTATATATAAAGATATATATTAACATAAAATGATTTGTTGTCACTGTATGTTAATCCCATAGTTTTGATATGTTTTAAAGAAAATTTATCATGTGTTATTATAAAAATAATTTGTTTTGAAATTTAAATGCAGTGTGTATGGATCTCAAAAGAGTTTTCACATTTTTATATGGTAAAGCATAATTTAGAATTAATAACACATTTTTATAGTATATTAAGAGTATTTTTGCAAACGTGCATGTTGATAAATCTTTTGCGTATTTTTGTTTCATTTCATGTTTGTCAATCTCTTGATTTTTCAGAGATTTTATATATTGGGCCGATTTAACATTTATTTATTTAGTTTTGAAACCAACTTCTTGATAATTTATCATTTAATTTTTAAAACATTCATGTCTAATTATGCCAAATTTGCAGTAATTTTTGATAATTTTAAATTTTGTAAAAGCTAATATAATTTACTGATAAATTAAAGTTTTTTTGCAATGTTACATTTGTTCCATAGTAATTTCTGGTAAAGAATAATTAAATCTTCTGTTTTTCAAATATGATCTAAATTTGCAGATTGAAGAATGTCTAATTATCAAATTTTTAATTTTTGTAAATACTTGTTTTAAAAATGTTTAAAAACAGTCATTTCATTTATTTCATTTCATACTGAATAGGATGAACTTTGTGCATTCTGATTTCAAAGTGATAAATATGTTTTGTTCCTTTTCTTTTGCTGAAGTTAAAAGACCAGGTAAACAGTTAAGATAAAAAATTTGATGGTCACTGGTCATGCCCTTAATCTTAGCTTTTTTGTTTAATTGTTGAAAAAGCTGTAACGGTTGTTTTGAAAACTTAGTTTGATTTTTACAAGTATATGAATATATTTTATATATCACTTTTACCTTTAGAGTATATAGTTGTAATTTATGTTGTATATATATATATATATATATATATATATATATATATATATATATATATATATATCCATCATATATATAAGTCATATATATATATATATATATATATATATATATATATATATATATATATATATATATATATATGTACACACACAAACATATATATATATCCATCGTGACTGCAAAGTAAAAGAGAGAGAGAGAGAGAGAGAGAGAGAGAGAGAGAGAGAGAGAGAGAGAGAGAAAATGCAATTACGTCTTTCTAATTGCACCTCCTATTGTTAAATGCGGTACCTGTGGCAGGCACATCAAAGCTTTCCTGGGGGTGTTGGGGGGAGTTGGAGATTGTAGTTAGGTGGTGGGGCACCCACTTTCCATGGCACATAAAGACAAATCAGTTTCTCTTCAACAATTCATTTAAGTTAAAATTTTAAGTGTAACTCCATGGATACAAATTCACACTTGGGTCTCCAAATGAACAAATACACTACACTATTTGCTCATTTTGTTCATTTGTTCTTCTTCAGTAACTTGAAATTCAAACATTCTTTCCCAAGGTCTGGAAATGCATTTGTCGTTTTCGAAGTCACCTTGTTGTTGAACTTTAGTAAGATTTCCTAAAATGAGCATTGCTCATGGATTGATATCCCTCAGAATTTTCATTGCTAATGTTTGCTCATTTTTGTCTTTTTTCCATAGCTTTTGTTATTTTCTATTATTTTTTATGATCTAATTCATAGTTTTAAGGTCTAGAGAATTATGCTCTGTTGTTTTTTGTGATGACGT
>NC_089743.1:37878976-37886476 GCF_040412425.1 Macrobrachium rosenbergii
GCTATATTATAGCTGGATCAGATGTGCTATGAATCAGCGAAGATCTGATTAGTATATTACATCGCTTTCCGATAATTAAACCTGGAGAGCTATCAAGTTTATTTATTGAAAGGGTGAAACCGGAACTGATGGCCAACTTGTTTACAAGCAACAATTATTTGATACTTTTATTTCTAATTGTTAAAAATAGATCATTTACCACTTTTTATTTTTTCGGTTTGGGAGTTAATTTGAATATTTGATTTTTCTGAATGTTTTTTCAGGTTGATTTTTCATTTTAAAATTTTAGATTACATTTTGACATTTATTTATGAATTAATGGAATTTTTGTATACTGTAAAGAATGTTTTCAAAACAGAAGAGAATTGTTCACCAGTACATTGAATAATAACATTTGCACGTTTTGATCCCACTTATCTGATTACATTGGGTTTTCAGATAATTACCTTAAGATAATTTAACTTCAGCAAAAATAATTTGATGTGGCTATATATTAAACAAAAGTTTTGGAGATTTTGCTATTAATTTAATAACAAGAGAGAAAATTAACAATTTACAAAGTGTAGTTGCAGTTTCACAAAAATGTACATATTTCGTAATTCAAAGAAAGAGGACTCTGTATAATGTCCTCTTAACATTTAAAAAGAAATTGATTCCTCTTTTTTTGATATTTGTCTGTTTACGTATCTATTTATGAAGCTTTCCTTTTGATAATGATCGAAATATATGGTATAATTTAAGACGTGTATCCTAACAGCCTTTCTCTTTCTGTGTGTGTGTGTCTGTGTGTGTCTCACGAGAATGCACTTAAGAGTATAAGAGGATTTGTCAGGCGTTTCTCTTCAGCGGTTCTTACCAGAGTGATAATCACTCGGTGATTTATGTTTTTGTTTGACCCTGTAACCAGAGGGGTATAAATCGCCACCTGACCTATTATGCCCGAGGATGGTTGTCATTAACATGACCACTCATGACTTGGGATTTTTATTTTCTTTTTTGTAGTTCAGGTGAGTTGATCCTTGTTATGTTTATTGGGTTGAGTGAGAAAGGAAAATATAATTGGAGATTGCGACAAACTCTGAAGTTTGTATTTTAAATGCGGAAGTTTGGGGAAAACGTCTTTGAAATATGTGCAATAAAATTAAATTTTATGATAACCTTATTACTTTTGGTTTAAAGAAAAGGTTTTGGTGAATGTTAGATAGATGGAATGATGGCGTTTCCATATTATATATATATATAAATATATATATATATATATATATATATATATATATATATATATATATATATATATATATATATATATATATATATATATATATATATATATATATATATATATATATATATATATATATATATTAGATACATACATACATATATATATATATATATATATATATATATATATATATATATATATATACATATATATATATATATATATATATATATATATATATATATATATATATATATATATATATATATATATATATATATATATATATATATATATATGTATATAAGTATGTATGTATGTACAGTATGTGTGTGTGTGTGTGTGGAAACGCCATCATGCCATCTATCTAACATTCACCAAAACATTTTCCTTTAACTAAAAGTAAATTGGTTATCGTAGAATTTCATTTCATTGCACATATTTCAAAAAGATTTTCCCCAAACTTCCTCTGTTAAAATATAAAAATGGGGCCAAATAACTTCAATTACATGGTCACTCACTTTTCATCATGGGTACAAAATGTTATTATTATTATTATTATTATTATTATTATTATTATTATTATTATTATTATTATTATTATTATGTGTGTTATTGTTGTTGCTTTTGGTCTTGTTATTGTCTGTATAAAACAAACACCAACTGTGAAATGAGAATGATTTCATCATAACTCAATTGTGTATAAATATGGTATATACTGTATGTATATGTATGTGTATATATATATATATATATATATATATATATATATATATATATATATATATATATATACATACATATATATATACATACATACATACATACAGTATATTTATACACAATTGAGTCATGATGAATTCATTCTCATTTCACAGTTGGTGTTTTGTTTTTATACAGGTAATAACAAAAAACCAAAAATAATAATAATAATAATAATAATAATAATAATAATAATAATAATAATAATAATAATAATAATAATAATAATAACACTTCATATACATGATGTAAAGTGAGTGACCATGCAATTGAAATTATTTGGCCTCATTTGCCCTTAAATGAAATCAGACTGCCATTAACAGGTCATTTAACTTTAATGATTAATGATTCTATAGAATGGCCTTCCTAATTGTTCATTTTGTAATGCAAGAGGTCAATTTGGGAGGTAAAATTAATTCTGATGAACAAATAGTAAATATCTTTCAACATAGTAATGGAATCTGTGAATGGCTGTAAATTTTAGCTTTATTAATTTTACAATATTCATTCTATCTAAAGTAGATAATTAAATAGGACTAAATGAAGAGAATACAAGAAAAGCCTTTGAATATATATAAACTGTAATCCTCTTTTACCATGTTTTTCAAACTCAACAAACACGTAAATGATGCATGATAAAATTCCTTCCCATTTAGAGTTACATTTTCCCTTTTTTATTTAGTATCAGAATAATTTCTGCATTATTATATCCTCAATTGTAAAGCTTCATAGGTAGGCCACGAGCAAATTTTATTCAGTTGAATGTTTTCATTTGGAAAAATTTTCATTGCCGTATAAGAGACAGATGTATATATATATATATATATATATATATATATATATATATATATATATATATATATATATATATATATATATATATATATATATATATATATATATATATATATATATATATATATATATATATATATATATATATATATATATATGAATACATACATATATATATACATACATACATATTTATATATATATATATATATATATATATATATATATATATATATATATATATATATGTATATGTATATATGCATATATATATATATATATATATATATATATATATATATATATATATATATATATATACATATATATATACATATATATATATATATATATATATATATATATATATATATATATATATATATATATATAAAACAGCGTAAGGGTTTCCTAATTGATTGTAAAACTTCTGAAACAACTCAATCACTGAACTTCAGCCGCCGGATAATTCATCGTCCCACATATACCGTCCTGACCACTTTTGCCAAAACATGATTGAAAACCTCAGATATTTGTTATCTCATTTTGTAGACATCGTGAGATAAGTAGTTGCTTCCGTCAATAGTTTTTCAACTTATTTCGGCTCGTAAAAATGGATTCAAGTTAGCAATTTGGAAGGAATAATGATCACATGATTTAAGCCGAATTATGAAAAAATATTAAGAACATTATTTTGTCAAAATCTTTTCCGGTCCATTGAAAAATCATTGGATACATCACGATACAAAAGAAAAAAAAAGTATTTGAAAAACTCTGCGAAAACGAATGATGCCGGTCGACCATTACTGATTACGCGGACTAATCTCGGGTACGTCAAAAATCGTAAATAATTTCCTGCTCTCACCGCCAATTTCGACTCTCGCAGGCTCTGTGTCCGCTTTGCACATTTGATGGCTTCCTGGCCGGGATCGACAGCTTCCACTGACAGATTCATAAAACAGATGTTCTGTTGAAGTGATGGACGTGCTAGATACCAATGTAAAATGATGTCATGATAAGGTAGGAATTTCATCAGAATCGTAAGATAATTGTGTTGGAAATTATTCCACATAAGCAGTTTTGATTTTTGTTGAACATGAAATGATTTTGAAATTAAGATCAATTCAAAGGATGAAGCTAGTATTGAGCATGGATGTCATAAAACTTCATTGGCATGAGAGTCATTGATGAGGGCAAGAGAGAAAATAAATATATTTAGAAATTCTGTATATTGCTCTCTCTCTCTCTCTCTCTCTCTCTCTCTCTCTCTCTCTCTCTCTCTCTCTCTCTCTCTCTTCCTTCTTACCCTCTCCCTCCCTCTTTCAATTTCTGTCTTTTCCTTCCTCCCCATCTCTCTCTCTCTCTCTCTCTCTCTCTCTCTCTCTCTCTCTCCATCCCTTTGAGGCTTCGAGAGAAATTCGTTATTCCAAAAGCCGTTTGACTGTCCACGTCGGTCTGGTTTAGAGCAAAGCCTCGATTTTGAATTTTGTCATTTGTATATATTCCCTGATATTCAGCAGCTCCTACCTGGGAATGACCTGGTATTTCTGAGCAGTAGGTAAATCGAGTAATTATATTGGAGTATATTCCTTAGTTAAAAACTCTATTATGCGTTTTACTTAAAAGATTTATTTAAAGTTCTTGCAAAGGAGAAGTTGGATAAAGGTTGATGTATGTAATAAATGAATTTTTTCGTCCATAGAAGTGGAGAAACAACGAGGGAATTTGTAAAGAAACATTTAACAATGGACGGTATACGTTACTGTAGATTTAGTTGGCCTTATTCCAGCATGTGTTCTTGTTCCTTGATCAGTCTGCGACGGCGATCTGGTCTTCAGAGATAATGTTCAGGAATGGAATAATTATCTTTTGTAAAGTTTTGAAGCAAAATTATGTTCAGAACTGGAATGATCATCTTTTTAAAACGTTCGATAGAAATTAAGATCAGAAATGGAATCATTATATTTCTATAAATGTTCAATGGATATTATGCTCAGAAATGGAACGATAGTCTTTTTAAACATTCTATAGAAATTCTGAACAGAAATAAATAATTATCTTTATAAAAACGTTCAGTATGAATTATTGTCAGAACCGGAGCAACTATAATTTCAAAACGTGCGATAGAAATTCTGACCACAAATGGAACCATTACCTTTTTAAAAACGTTTAATAGAAATGGCATTCATTCTTAACCATTTTGTCCGTGACTCACGAAAATACCAACCGCTCCCTCCCAAAAAAGAGTTAACTTTTTACTCAGTAAATTGGAACAAATTATTATATATCCTCTCGCCGGCATACGAAACAGCCTTAGGTTGAATCGTGCACGAGGGAATTTTTCGTTCAAGTAACTTCGCAAGCAAGTTTAGCAGGCAAGCAATCAGACAGCTAACGAGTGGCAATGAAGTTTGTGGACAATAACTTCACACTTCATTTATTCCAGCTAGGTTTATTGTCACGATCTGAGAATTATGTCAGGCAAAAATGAGGTTCTTGTTTCCAGAACACGTAACCAAAGTTGCGTGCATTTCAGGGAAGTTTTTTGACTGAATATTATTCTAATACTTTGTTGTTTTAGAAGCGTGTGGGTAACGAATCATTTTTTATGCAAAGTAAAATTGTAAACTAAAGTGCCCTAATTTTGCCGATGATTTCTGACTGATGACGAAGACTTATAAGAGATTCTGAGTTCTCTTCCATTTGATATTCCTCTGAAAACAAAAACTATTTCTAATGGCTCTGAACCTTAAAAACTAAATGATAGGCATTTGGTCAATAATACTAGTTTAACATTGGATCAGTAATATATTATGCTAGTTTGCATTTTCAACGAAAGAAGTTAGGGAGTAATGCACTAATATATATATATATATATATATATATATATATATATATATATATATATATATATATATATATATATATATATATACATACACATATATGTGTACATATATATATATATATATATATATATATATATATATATATATATATATATATATATATATATATATATATATATATATACATATACATGTGTGTATATATATATATATATATATATATATATATATATATATATATATATATATAGATTTAGATCCCAACAAACAATACTTGCTACTTATTAAATTTGGTGCATGATGCAGTCAGAAATGAAATTCGCTAAAAGGAAAAGTAAATGTGGAAGAGACGGGATTTAGAAAATATCAAAACAGTTGTCACAACCGAAAATATTTGGCAAGCCTAAACTTCAGCCAAAATAGAAAAAAATATAAAAAACATCATATTGTCATTATTTTCTAATAACCCCCTTTGCTGTGATTTATAAAAATAGCAAATAAAAGTGTAATATCCTTGACACCTGTAAAACTACTCCGGATATGAAAGGGAATCGCTTCGAAGGGTCCAGTTGCATCATCACGCGTCCAGTATGCCCTGATTGATTGAAACGCATCTCTCTATAGTTGGCGACAGATGACGACTCCCGTTTTCCAAAAAAGAGACAGACAGACAGAGATGGAAACGGTTTTAATCTTGAGCATGGAAAATAAAGGTAACAGGGGTTTTTAAGCCAGGGTGAATATTTTTATTTTAAAGGGCACAGCTAAGTTGAGTGATGTGTGAATGAATATACTGTATATAATATGTATAATATATATATATATATATATATATATATATATATATATATATATATATATATATATATATATATATATATATATATATATATATATATATATATATATATATATATATATATATATATATTTTAAAGGTTTGCACAGAAAGTTGGGTGATGTGTGAATGAATATCCTGTATATAATATGTATAATTATATATATATATATATATATATATATATATATATATATATATATATATATATATATATATATATATATATATATATATATATATATATATATACTGTGTATATGTGTGTTTGTGTGTGACCGTGTACGTCTTCCCAAGTCTAGGTAGACCATTTATGAAACGAATCTGTCTCTCCGTCGCATTCAATATATGAAAACATCCCACCGCAAAATACTTCAGTAATACAAATATACAGGATCATAATACGCCACTCTAACGAAAGAATGTGATACTGAAGCAAATCCACAGTATTAAAAAAGTTAATTTGAAATTAATCAGATTAAATAAAACTTGAAAAGAATAACAAGTATTTCCTTTAGCTGCTGATAGGCTGCATGAGTAGATTTATTCACTTATAATACCTCAATAAATTTTTTATAAGCAGCAATCAGGCAATTGGCAATCACTGGATGGAAGACTTTGGTTAATGGATGTCGAGAGGCCCAGTCGATCATGCGGTGAAAGCCCCCCAAAAAGGAGAAAGTAATTAATCGACAATGACAAACCCCCCAGACTATTTAGGGAAGGGGAAATGGAATTAGATTTTTTTTTCATTCTCAGATTGGAAAGGGAAGTCGTATGGACGAATCGCTCATATTCATTTAATATCAACAATGGCTGGATTCGACATAAATTCTCAAATGGGGAGTATACACTGGCTTTTCATTTTGAGTAAATTTGGTCTGGATTTTGCTTAGCTCTTAATAAGCGGTTCCTGTAATGTTGGAGGTGATAATGCTTACCGCAACGAATTATCTCTCTCTCTCTCTCTCTCTCTCTCTCTCTCTCTCTCTCTCTCTCTCTCTCTCTCTCTCTCTTCTCTCGCACGCACA
>NC_089743.1:37891476-37901476 GCF_040412425.1 Macrobrachium rosenbergii
ACGGTTTAGCTAACAAGTAAATGGTTATTTTTTCACCCAGGATCCATATTAAGTTAATATAAACCTTGTTATTTTTTGTAAGAAAGATCTTTAACAGCAAGTCAAAACACAAGATCTCATTCTGCATAACTGCCAAAGAGTGAACCGTCAGAATAAAGTTATACTTCACTCAAAATTATCAGAAATATTCTACGTATAAAGTTACTACTCCTCAGAAAAAAATTATTTTAATGCCATTTTGAACCTGACCACCTACAATTTATAGTCGTGTTCTTAAAACAAATGAAAAATAAAAAAAGAAATATGAAATAACAAACGGAAGTCAGTCTGGAAAAAAATATTGTGCCATGAAAAATCTCAAAGAGAAAAAGATACCGAATATTATTCCTCTCTCATCCAAACCTGCGATAAATATTCTTGGCAATGATATATATTGTTATTGATTATTTATAGCAGTAATTTTACAGTACTGTTCCAGAAAAAGCATGCACCAATTCCTGCTGGATTTGCATTCGACAAAGAGAGAGAGAGAGAGAGAGAGAGAGAGAGAGAGAGAGAGAGAGAGAGAGAGAGAGAGAGAGAGAGAGAGAAAGTTTATTCTCTTTATAAACAAATGTATTTGAATGAAGCACAAACATAACTCTTTGTAAAAACAAATGAATCAGGGTATGTTATAAAAATGCATGATTTGTTTTTTCTGCTACAAGCGATTTGAAATCTGTGTCCATTTTTAGAGTATTCCTCTGTTAGAGAGGAAAAGAGTACAGTTAAAAAAACAAAGGAAAAGGAAAGAGATACATTTGAGTTGATGTCTATGTGTATAGGCAGTAGCAAAATGGAAAAGTTTTAAGTGTGGTAGGTATGATAATCCTATATGATTCCTTTTGTGTGCTAATCCTTCAGTACAATGAATTTAGTACTAATTATTTCATATATATATATATATATATATATATATATATATATATATATATATATATATATATATATATATATATATATATATATATATATATATATATATATATATATATATATATATATATATATAAATTCTAATAGCCACAATGCCCTCTTAACTATAATTCTTCTACATATATGTATATATATATATATATATATATACAGTAGCCTATGTATGTGTATATATATAACAAAGAAATTTATACAAAATTCATTTTACTTAAAGTTTAACTATACTCAAATTCTCTGACCAAATGCCACTGGAATGTTTATTCTGAAATAAGAAAAGAAAATGAGCACTTCATTGGTGAAACATTTTCATTCTAGAGGGAATCTTTACCCAGTAGCGTGAGTAGCTATGCAGCGCAATGAAATGCAATACAAAATACACAGAGTGCAGAGTAGATAATTACTTATAGAGGTATACGTTTAAAACAATATTCCCATTACATTTCTCACTGTTCATTTTCGCGACAAACGCGAAACGACAAAAGGATTTAGAGGGATTTAAATCGGATTAAGAATGAAAGAGAAAGCTCTCGCCCTGCCCTCTCCAATGGGGATTAAGCGCTTCATTCGAACTAAATACGTTTTCCCCCAAAATAAAATGGAGCTGCATTTGCATTATATATTGAATTTGAACTGCTGAGTTATATTCATTCCGCGCATTTGCAGGAAATTCTTTCGTATTTTTGTAAATGCAAAACTGAAAACAGCGTGTATGAGTAGGCTATGTATAAACTTCTATTAACAGTAAATACGTGACACTTCTCTCTCTCTCTCTCTCTCTCTCTCTCTCTCTCTCTCTCTCTCTTGTTGGGCGAGTCGGTAGAGTCGTTGGCTAGCACTCGCTAGGCCCGAGTTCGATTCTCCGGCCGGCTAATGAGGAATTAGAGGAATTTATTTCTGGTGATAGAAATACATTTCTCGCTATAATGTGGTTCGGATTACACAATAAGCTGTAGGTTCCGTTGCTAGGTAACCAATTTGTTCTTAGCCACGTGGAAATAAGTCTAATCCTTCGGGCCAGCCCTAGGAGAGCTGTTAACCAGCTCAGTGGTCTGGTAAAACTAAGGTATACTTAACTTCTCTCTCTCTCTCTCTCTCTCTCTCTCTCTCTCTCTCTCTCTCTCTCTCATGCCGAAGAAAGCTTTCAGTCATGAAATTCATCATGGCAGTATGTGAGGAAAAGTGACCCTTTCTTACCATATGATTTCCCTGTTTCAGTAGACACAAAAGTTAATGATTTTTAGCGCTTTATTATCGTGTGTGGCCCCGGGGCAAAATTGCACTAAGGTTTTGAATGCTATATTGAAAATCAGATCATATTCAAAGACCCCACACCTTTCTTGACATGTTAATATCCTATGAATTATATTTTAAATATGGCTTTCTTAACCTAGAGGGAAGTAAGGAAATATAAGGTTGAGCCAAGTCCGAGGAACAAGTATTTGTTGTGGAAACCAATAATTCATGGCAACGAGAACATCGGTGTAAAAAGAGAATAATAAAAGAAGGACCCAGTTGGTATCCGAGATGAAACTACGTTTGTGCCAGAGGAGGAAGCGATACAACAAACAATATATAATGTTAAATAGCAAACTGTGAAGGGAAATAACACCACTGCCCATAAATAATACAAAAGAAAGAGAGATAAACTGATCCTTTACCCTCGAGGTGCCCGAGACCCTCTGCCGGAAGCAGATTCTGGAGAAATTTGAATGAATTAGAAAATGAATGCAGCCATTATTGGTATATTGTATGTTTAAAGTAACATAATACCTTCCTGAAGCCTTTTTAAGACAGAATTTTCGAATACAAGTAATCTCTCTCTCTCTCTCTCTCTCTCTCTCTCTCTCTCTCTCTCTCTCTCTCTCTCTCTCATGGTGATGTGTGATTAACGGTATAATAGCATGATTAAAAAGGCTTTCGTTAAAACAAGAAATTCATATTTATATGTTGATCACCAGCTTCCTATATACTTAGCTATCAAAACTCCCCCAAACCTTCCCCCCCTCTCTCTCTCTCTCTCTCTCTCTCTCTCTCTGTGTGTGTGTGTCTATGTATTTATGTGGATTCAGGTAGTAATTCGGGCAGACAGGCATGATTCAACGTATTCATTAACTTGTGTTAACTCACAAAATCAATTGAAACTATATTACATATTTAACGGTATCAAGATCACGTATCCTGAACAGCTGGTTTTATGCGCAAGTAGATACTTCTGTATGTATCGTTCTCCTGCATTCGCCTTTAGTATGCAATGTATGCTCCATTTATTGGTGGCAAATTAAAACGAAATGTACTCGATGCAATGGGAAACACAGTTATCAGGAATGACAAAAATGCGATCAGCATTACGAATATAATTTTCAAACAATGTAAATGACTTTCATTTGTACGTAATGTGCAAATCTACTCTAAAGATTAATTAAGCATTTATTCTAGACAGAATTAGATTGATCTGTTGGGCGATAATACCAATTTATTCTTATATTTAAACACTTCTTCCCTTATCGTTAAAAATACTAGTGAAATTCATAAACGCTGCAAGCTGCTGCCACCTATCGGTCACTGGGGAAAACTTAACCATCCGGCTTCTTTGTATAACATTGTTTCTGCGCTTCGTACCAGAAATTGCCGGCTTATCTGTATCAAGATCTTGATCTGTATAACGGAAGAGGCGAAAAGAACGTAAACATTCCATTTGGTTTTGGTCACTCTCTTTCCTGCGTTTATCTATTCCATTATTATCTAAGTCAGTTAAAGTAATTTTGAACTATGGCATGTAGAAAAATATTAAAACACTTATCTGTAATGTACTTTGAGAGTCAGACTTTAACCTTTATAAGATAGCTCCTAACGTGTACTCGCTCGCTCGCTTTGAAAAACAACGAAAGATAAAGAAAAGCAGTTTGGACAATTGTTAGCTTGTTGGGTTCATAGTTAACTCGTGATCACGAGAAATACGTTAATGTTGATCGTTATGACGTAAATAAAGTATATAAATATAGATAATGGTTTTATACTTTTGAATGATGAATAACTAATCAAGACATTTACGGAACTAACTTCTGTGACTAAAAAAAACAAGAGAAGTAACCTTAAATAAGTATATAAATCTCTATCGAAGTATCATAAGAACACTTATATCAAGAAACTTATTTTCGAACTAATATATATATATATATATATATATATATATATATATATATATATATATATATATATATATATATATATATATATATATATATGAAATTTTTATCACACCGTGATTCATATACAATTGTCTTAACATTCATCTGCAATATTTGAATGGATCGAAAGTAATTTTTTTTATTGGTATCAACACATTTCTGAATAAGGTTGACTTTTAATGATGAGATATATATATATATATATATATATATATATATATATATATATATATATATATATATATATATAATAAATATATATATATATATATATATATATATATATATATATATCATCATAAAAAGTCAACCTTATTCAGAAATGTGTTGATACCAGTAAGAAAAATTACTTTCGATCCATTCAAATATTGCAGATGAATGTTTAGACAATAGCTAAAAAGACTAAACAATATAGAAACACTCAAGGCTATACCTAACGAAAAAAAATCCATTATGGATGCTAGGGGCAAATATATCCCAACATTAACTAGCACAGACAATTTCAATATTTTGTCTCTAAAGGTTATTCAACCATTACAACAAATCTTGCAAAACCTCTTGAGCTGGGCTTAGACCTATACATTAAGAATGATATCAGCTATGACCTCGTATCTCAGACGGTAAAGCTTGAATGGTTTCTAACTGCAAAGGGAAACGACCGTTAAAAGTTGTACACTGAGTAGGGACAAATCCCTTTCTGTTTATATGGGGGCGAAATCACATTTAAAGCAAGGAAAAATTGCCAAACAATTAGAAATTAATTTAAAATAAGTCCACAGGATTTCGCTTCTTACCATACGCATAAAGGCAAGGTTACATAAGCTTCTAAAAGTGTTATTCTCGAATAAACTTCATAGAAATGTATATATATATATATATATATATATATATATATATATATATATATACATATACATATACATATACACATACACACATTCAACATTTAGCACTTTCTTAACAAATATATACTTTCACATGGAAGAGGATTTCACATTTGCCTCCTGTTCTAAACATTTAATATTCGTATATTTATTTTCAATCTTGTTACCTTTAATTGCCTTTATTGAAAACATCCTATTTCTGAGTATTCATTCCAAATTGAATCAGATTGACAATTACCTTTCGAACACAGGTACATTACGTCAAGAAAGACAACCGAATAATACCTATAATCCAGGTGAGCACCCCGAGCTTCCGGTTAATTAAGGGACCCCCGCTTAGTGTCACGTCTGCTCAAAGGACAGGCGTGTCTCTCGTCACCTGAATAATGAAATCGAGTTAGTTCACTGTTAACTCCAGTTTCTGTTTTTTGGGCACGAGGGCTTCATGGTGTTCATGGTCGTTTTTTTTTGGGGTTTCGTGAACGAGATATTTGAAGAAGCAATGTTAGTTTTTTTCTTACTTTGAACATTTTCTCCGTCACGGGATTTTACAGCAACATTCATGATGTTCAGACTGATGAATTTAAGTATTTTTAACTATTGCACTCATGTATTAAAAGCAGAGAGAGAGAGAGAGAGAGAGAGAGAGAGAGAAGGTAAGCGTGCACGTAAGCTCTGAAATTTAACATTCATTCTCAAAAGCTTATGAATTACGCCTTAACAATAATGGATGATTAATTGCATTTATAAACTGAACAAGAGAGACAGTTGAAGGAAGGGAAAACTTTACTTCGCTAAATTAGATTATAGTTTTTGTTGCCAATAGAAGTCATTAATATTCATTTCCGTGCGAGATAATACAAATGACTGTCAGAGACAAAAATGATTAATATTAAATTTGAAAATTGGTTCCTCGGCTTGTGTAATTCTGCAGTTATAATTCCTTTGAAAGTATGAATATATATATATATATATATATATATATATATATATATATATATATATATATATATATATATATATATATATATATATATATATATATATATATATATATATATATATATATAATATATATATATATATATATATATATATATATATATATATATATATATATATATATATATATATATATATATAGGTTTGGTTCTCCCAACTCTTCTGATTGCCACAGTATCCCATCTGGCAAATCATGTATTATATTCTCCCACTGGGTGGTCAGAAGGACATGTCCAAGCCATCTCTATCTCCCTTTCATCATTAACTCATCTACATACGGAACTTCCACAATCTCCCTTATGGTATCATTTCCCATTCTATCCTGCCATCTTATTCGTAATATTCTTGGTAAAATTTAATTTCATCGAATTTTCACTGTTATAGTTTCATAACCATATAATGGGTTACTCAGCATTTAGTCTCTAATGCTGCAAGTCTGGTGCACGTTTGGTAATTCAGCAATTAAATTGACATGCTTAGCTATGGAAATAAAATAATGTACCTCTATCTACATGATATTATTGTCATTAAGTATGTGAAAGTGATTACCACAATTCACCTAAATTCTCTTTATTCGATTCACTTTGAAATGAAAGTGATAGGATCACACACACTTACCAAATCAAAAACATTCAAGAATAAACTCAAAGCACGAGCGAACAATAAAAAAGAACAGTATTCACTCAATAAATAACAAGTTGCAGAAACAGCATTCATTACTCGCGACATATATGTGCTTCTCTGAACTGCCATTCATCTCGGTGTTTGGGGTCGTGCCTATTTCAACTGGGAATTTCTCTCTCTGTATATTCGACTCCATACAATAACTTCACTTACAGTTGCCCATTTGTTAGAGATGTCTCTTCGTGGAATAAATACATTCTCCTGCCTCCCATGAACAGCTGCAGCCGTTGTTTGTATTTTTGAAATTGTTTCATAGGGTTTTCTGAAATATATACGCTAGCTTTTATATGATGTATTTTTCCGTATGAACCTTCCTTTCTTTCTTTATTTAAATCTTCAGCTGAAAAACCCTTATGGACAGAGTCAAAAGACTTATAGTAAACCCCAGAGGGCTCCAAAGGGAAATCAGCCTGCAGGGAGAGATACAAGTTATAGGAAAAGATGATAAATAGATAAATATAATGGAACAGAAAATAAAAATAATCTTATGAAGTTTGGATATTATTGATCATTTTTGTATTATAAGTTCATTTATAATATGTAATATTAATAAATTTCTAGCAACTAAGCTTTAGTCGCAAGGAAATTAGGGCAAAGTGGAAGGAAATTGGGAAGGATGTAAGCAATCATCATAAATATTATTTTATGGTTCATTTTACCAGGAAGTTGAACCTATAGAGGTTAATGGTAACTGTTTACTGCTCAGCCACTCAATTGATAATAAATTAAAATAATAACATAATACGTACTTAACAATTTCAACGTCTTCCTAAGAATTCCTTATCTTTCGCTGTGCACATTTTATTGAATTACAAATATATATTTAATAATGTTATGATTACCTGAATGAATAAAGCATCTCTCTCATATACAATTTATTAATATTAATATATATATGGCCACCATTTTCTACTGGCAAAATGTTAATGGCGTTCGTTATTTATATTAGTGAGTTGATTAAAAAATTATTACCAGTAAATGAGGTTAATATTAATTAGAGGTCCTAATTACGCTGATCGGTATAAATAATTTTGGAATGTTTACATTCCAGAGTTTAATTTCAGCTTTACTTTTGAATAATCCTCACCAGATTTACCTTTTCAATTTTCCTTAATTACAACTAGAATTAAATATGATTAGTAGATTTAATTGGGCTTTTCAAATATTCGAAAAAATGATGAGCAAAGAATGAGCAGTTATTAGTAGTTAAGACTCGTTATTAAGTATGAAAAGTTAAATCCTCAATTTTTTTTTTTTTAATGAATTACACTTTTATAATCGATACAAGGTAATGAGGAAACTGTAAAAATATTGTAAATAAATTTTTAATATTATAATATTAGTAAAGGTATAAGAACTAATGGATGACCAAAATTTATAAATGGACCACTGCAAAGTGATATTGAAGTAAAAGAATAAATACATTTTCAAATTGTGTTTATTCCGTCAAGTCAGTGGCCTCGTTGGGCTTGTTGCATATGAGCAGGGCTTATCTTCTGAATAATAATAATAATAATAATAATAATAATAATAATAATAATAATAATAATAATAATAATAATAATAATAATAATAATAAAAGAGAAAATGCCCAAATGCCCAACTGGAAAGCCCCAGGTCCCGATGAAATCCATGGATACTGGCTCAAAAACTTCAAGTCCCTACACCCACGAATAGCAGAACAACCCCAGCATTGTATCACAAACCACCATGCGCCCAAGTGGATGACCACAGGGAGAATATCCTTAATACAAAAAGATAAGAACAAGATAAATATAGCAAAGTAACTACAGGCCTATCACCTGCCTACCAGTAATGTGGAAGTTACTAACAGGTATCATCAGTGAAAGGATACAAACACCATCCCCCACCAACAGAAAGGCTGCAGAAGGAAGTGTAGGGGCATGGCATGACAAAATGATAATGAAGAATAGTGAGAGAAGAGAACCAACCTAAGCATGGCATGGATTGACCTGACAAGAAAGCCTTCACACATGCTAATAGAATGCCTGAAAATATATGGGGCAGAGGAAAACACCATCAACTTCCTTAAAAATACAATGCGCAACTGGAATACAGTACTTACAAGCTCTGGGATAAGACTAGCAGAGGTTAACATCAGGAGAGGGATCTTTCAAGGCGACTCATTATCCCCACTACTCTTCGTAGTAGCCATGATTCCCATGACAAAAGTACTACAGAAGATGGATGCTGGGTACCAACTCAAGAAAGAAGGCAACAGAATTAACCATCTGATGTTCATGGACGACATCAAGCTGTATGGTAAGCGTATCAAGAAAATAGATACCCCTAATCCAGACTGTAAGGATTGTATCTGGGGACATCAGGATGGAGTTTGGAATAGAAAAATGCACCTTGGTCAGCATACAAAAAGGCGAAATAACAAGGACTGAAGGAATAAAGCTACCAGATGGGAATAGCATCAAACACATAGATGAGACAGGTTACAAATACCTGGGAATAATGGAAGGAGAGGATATAAAACACCAAGAGATGAAGGACACGATCAGGAAAGAATATATGCAGAGACTTAAGGCAACACTCAAGTCAAAACTCAACGCCGGAAACATGACGAAAACCATAAACACATAGGCAGTACAAATAATCAGATACAACGCAGGAGAAGTGGAGTGGACGAAGGGTGAACTCCGCAGCATAGACCACAAAACTAGAATACACATGACAATACACAAAGCACTACTCCCGAGAGCAAATACAGACAGACTATACACAACATGAAAGGAACGGGCAAGAGGGTTACTAAGCATAGAGGACTGTGCGAACATGAGAGCAGAGCACTGGGGCAATATCTGAAAACCAGTGAAGACGAGTGGCAAAGGGGTGCATGGGAAGAAGGACTGATAAAAGTAGATGAAGACCCGGAAATTTACAGACAGGAGAATGAAGAACAGAACAGAGGAATGGCACAACAAACCAGTTCACGGACAGTACATGAGACAGACAAAAGAACTGACCAGCGATGAAACATGGCAATGGCTACAGAGGAGAGAACTCAAGAAGGAAACAGAAGGAATGCTAACAGCGGCACAAGATCAGGCCCTAAGAACCAGATATGTCCAAAGAACAATAGATTGAAATAACACCTCACCCATATGCAGGAAGTGCAATATGAAAGACGAGACCATAAACCACGTAGCAAGCGAATGTCCGGCGCTTGCACAGAACCAGTACAAAAAGAGGCATGATTAAGTAGCAAAAACCTTCCACTGGAGCCTGTGCAAGGAA
>NC_089743.1:37906476-37913976 GCF_040412425.1 Macrobrachium rosenbergii
CTAGCTATAATCCACTTATGCCACGCTGACATACTGGGCGAGGTCACGAATGTCGCGTTTGTTGACCCAGGATCTAAAATGTTGCGTTCTTTTTAGGTGGTTTATGGTCCCGTGTTCCCAGGTTGATTGCGATGTATGTTCACTGAGTCGTGGCAAATCTTGTTGCACTGAAAGGGATAAAATTTTTTTTTATTTATTTTGTTGTTGTTTCCAGTCACTCATTCATTCATATGATTATTTATTTATCAATTTATTCATTTATTTGTTTATAGACACCTGGAATCCAACACAATTGAAGAATTAGCAGAACTGTCAAAACAGGGTTAAATATTTTGTTGGATTCCAGGTACATATTTTTTCCTTTGTAATCCTCATCTGTCATTTATGTGAGCTTTCTTTGTAAACTTACTTTTATACTTCTTCAGTCTGCTAAATAAAGGACGCTAGTCGAAAGGCCTCGCAGCACCCCAGTGTTTCTCTTTCCTTCGTGGATTTTGTCTTTATTTATATATTCATCACGTTCCATATTTTCAACACAGTTATACACACACACACATACATGTATATATATATGTGTGTTTATATATATATATATATATATATATATATATATATATATATATATATATATATATATATATATATATATATATATATATATATATATATATATATATATGAATGTGTGTTTGTATATAAACAAAAAAACTCAATTGATAAATAAAATTGATAAATAAATAATCATATGAATATATAATATTAAATATATATATATATATATATATATATATATATATATATATATATATATATATATATATATATATATATATATATATATATATATATATGCAGTATGATGCATATATGTCTTTATTCAGTGACTGCAGGTTGATATATCATTGGTTCAGCAATCTTGCTAATGAATGGGATGTGGACACAGCGAGTGCTTGGTCTCGCTCGCATTTTGAAAACTGAGATTTATCATTTTTGTGAACGTTAACCTCGCCCGAAGCAGTGCCTCGATGCCTGATTGAGATATAATCGGAAGTCCATATGACATGTGTCAGGGTGTGACGATTGTTGACCCATATTGCATTGTGGGTACCGGATTTTTCCGATATGTCATCATGGATCTTTCCCAGGTGAAGTGTAAACGTGCCTGTAAGTAAGTGCATTCATGGGTTGGTCATGATGAGTTTTGCTGGGAGAAAAAATATGTGAAAACTTGATATTGGAGCTTGGACTGTTGTAGCGCTCAGTTTGAGCAGTGCATCTGATTTTCTTGGAGATGGGTTCGTCCAGTTTGCTGAAGTGGATAATGAGGTTTTATAAGATTGTTCTTTATAGGTCTGAGTGAAATTATGTTTCCTTTTGCTACCTGATTTTACGTTTTTTGTGCTCATTTATTTGTATGTGATTCATTTTATTACCAGTTTACTCATGTCATTTCACTGAACTTTTCTGGTTATTTATGGCATGATTCATCCTTCACAGTGACGAGTCTGTGTGAACTCATGTCAGTGGACACAGTGGGTTGAAGGGCATGAGAGAATGGAGCGGTGGTCATGTTGACTTAAGACTTATTTTAACTATTTTGACTTGACTTGTTCAGTGGTGATATGGTGTGGGTGATCCCGAATGCAGCTATTGATAAATATGTCAATGATGAGCTGACTGTTCTTACTACCCATTAGTTAATTAAAATTACCAGCAATTCATGAGAGAAGGAAAGGTTTTAAAAATGATCCTTTGCTGTACTATTTTTCCAACAACATATCCTGTCTCTTACAGTTTCCACCAGGCTGCATTTCCCTCCAATGCTCGATAAAAGCCACATCTGAGACTAAGGGAATATTATGCTTTGTGTATCTCGAAAAGACTCGGATGATTTCTTCTTGATTTCTCTGCCGACAGAAACAGACCGAGAGATCAGCATCTGTCGCATCCTGAAGTTTATTTTAACTCTCGTTATCTTTATCACACACACACACACACACACACACACACATATATATATATATATATATATTATATATATATATATATATATATATATAAAATATATATATATATATATATATATATATATATATATATATATATATATATATATATATATATATATATATATATATATATATATATATATATATATATATATATATATATATATATATATATATATATATATATATATATATATATATATATATATATATATATATATATATATATATATATATATATATATATATACACATGCAATAGTGTTTCAAATTAGAGCCCCCTTTACAGCATAAACTAAAATTGATATGGACAAAACAAAAGTAATTCAGAACAGGTATTTATTTAAGTTTCTCTCTGAGTATTTAATATTTTGTGTGGCCTCCATCTGCCTGTACCACAGCCTGCATTCTTGAGGGTATGATTTCAGCAAATTGCAAAAAGCTGAGACTCAAACTCCATTTCCCTGAGCACTTCGGTCACCTCTCTTCGCAGGTCGTCAAGGTTTGGTATACCATCATAGTTCACTGTGGGCGCTTCAACACGATCTTTTAAGATACTGCCAATGTTTTCACATACATTAAGGTCAGGGAGCTACCTGGAATTTCACTTGACGTGAAGAAATCGATACCACTGTTTCGAAGCAGCTCCTGTGTCTGAAGAGCCTTGAAACATGGTGCCTTATCATGGAAAAATGTAACTTCTTCAACAGATAACACATTTTCAGGATCTTTGAGGAAAGAAAATACTCCACCAGTGAAGCACAGTTTCTCTGAAGTATTCGCCATTCCATGACTGTCCTTTTTCTTTGATGATCCACATTAACTGTTTGGCTGTGAAACAGAAAAAATTCCCAAACATTCAGGAAATTTCACAACTTGGCGATAGCAAACGTTATCGCTGATATCATCCAACTTTGCAGCCCAAATGATGTCATTTTTATGATTTGGCTTCCTGACTGTGTAAATGAAGAATTCATCTGATGCGGCAACATGGAGAAAGTCAGCTTCATCCCTATTAAGAAATGAACCACAAAACCATGCACAGGCTTCTCTCTGTTGCTGAGTGATGTTGGGCTTGCTAATAACATGAAATGGCTTGATACCAGATTTTTCAACTCACAATAAACAGCACTATAAAACTTCTCTTCTTTCCCCTATTTGTTTCTAGTTCAAGTGCCAATTTACGTAAAGACTTTCTTGGTCTGCCCACTGCCTCAACTATGATGTCTTTTGACTCTGAGAAAGGACTTCAGGCCTTCCAAGATTCTCACTCTTTTTGTGATGACAATCATATGGATTGTTGTTCCAGTTTCTTTTAACAAAGGATTCATCTCTTTTAATGAAGGATGTACCAGCATCCCTGGCCTCTCTGAAGGTTATAGCCCGGATTCGCTCAATCCATCCGATTTCCTCCGAGTTGTTAGCCATGGCTGTATCTAACTCCATCACTCAGTCTGAAAATTTAAGAAATGTAAAATGAAAAAATAGCTTAATAGAAACTTAAAATAGATAGTACTTGGAACTTTCCATTTGTTCCATAGGGGCTCTAATTTCGAAACACAGAAAATATATATAACTTTCCATTTTGTTCTGTGGATATGTGTGGGGTGTGTATAATTTCATAAATATATATTACACAATTTGCAACATTTCCTGGAAACTGGAAAACTGCCTCCAACTTTTCCCTTCTCTGCAACAGCAATTGGAGATCTTACACAAACTTTATAGTAATATGAAGAGAAATTTTACTAATAATTGCATTTTTAATTTCGCTATCATCATTAAAAACTCATCTCGTAAATTTGATATCGATCTGCAAACAGAATCGTTTTATATATTTTCTAATCTTTCTAATCTGCAGTACATTAGCTCTTTCCTACATGGAAAGTTTCATAGATAGATAGAATCTACTGGTCACTCTTTACCTGATGCGTATGTAACAGTAATAACTACAATGCCTTCTTTAATTCTCGAGTTCTTCACACTTTTTGGATACGCTTGTCATTGCAAAGCCTTAGATGCAAATGCAAGAGTACGAAGTCAATTCAGATGTCCGGTAGCAGGATTCGATCCCTCATCCATAATATTAAAGTATCAGAACGAGGTCACGAGTCCTGCAACCGAACATAAGAATTAATTCTTATTCCTGCATTTGGATCTAAGGTTTTGCAGTTTTGTAAATTCTAATTACAAAACACACAACAATTACGATGTTACTTCGTGCAACAACTCAATATCCTTTGCATCACCACAATACGAATTACCTCTTTAACTCACCTTCCTACCTGTTAAGCATTAAATTATTAGGCCTCTCATTAGCCAATGGAAATAGCCAGCTATAATCCACTTAGGCCACGCTGACATACTGGCCGAGGTCACGATGTCGCGTTTGTTTCCGTGTTCCCAGGATGCTTATGATGATATTCACTGAGTTGTGGTAAATCTTGTTGCACTAGAAGGGATAAGGGCATAGATTTATTTTTTTCATTATTTTACTCATTCACTCATATATTAATTTATTTATCTATTTACACACATAAGTATATATGTATATATATATACATATATATATATATATATATGTGTATGATTACTGTACAATACATACATATATATGTGTGTATGATTGTGTGTACATGTATATATATATATATATATATATATATATATATATATATATATATATATATATATATATATATATATATATATATATATATATATATATATATACATACATATATTAGATTCTTACCTGGCCTGCTTACTGGTTTCCTTGTTCAGGGGTCCAATCTGGGTCTAGCTCTTGAACAGGGGCTTTGAAGAAATCTGACTGCCATTGCTAGGTCAGGCAGGAATCGCAAAAAAAAAAAACAGTTGGGCTGAGGGCCAACAGATTATATAATATATTATATATATATATATATATATATATATATATATATATATATATATATATATATATATATATATATATATATATATATATATATATATATATATATATATATATACCATTGTACCAATTGGAATTCGCTCCATTGCGTAACAAAACAGATTATACTGAAAATGTCTGTTTGTATGACAATAATCCGTCATTCATTACGCGCAAAATACGCAAAAGCAGTGATTCAGGTCAATCCTTCTGTAATGTAATTAACAAATGTAAGGCATTCCGTCGTCTATTTAGCGAAGGAAAAATAGTTCAGGATGATTACTGCTATCTGTTACAACTGTTCATTCATATCTTAAAAAAAAAAAAAATTCTGATAGCATTGCGCAATTTGAAGAGATTATTATGTCATTGTTGATCTAGTTGGAATAATCCTGGTACTATTGTCTGTGATTTTTAGTTGCTAGAAAAAACTGATTTTTAGTTTTCGTTGTTTTTATTTATTTTATTTCTGGTGAAAAGATGTTTCGTTGGATGTGCAGTAATGCTTCTACTTTTCCCATGTAAAGTAGATATTAAACAGATGACCTGAGCTTAGATATATTGGGGAAATGTTTATTAAAATACGGAAGAAATATAAAACTTTGAAAGATATTTAACTCCCTCGAATGATCTCGATCACAAAGGAGTGAAATGAACAAAAATAAATGTAACAAAAGTGGCGAATTAAATAGAGAATAAAAACACATATGTTAGACAGTAATCAATGAATTGGAAGAGAAACGAAATGTTGAGTTTGTATTTTGTGGTTAATGAAAAATAGAAACACATACTTTTGATAACACTCAGTGAATGAGAGAGTTAACAAGAGTATGGTTTTTATTTTGTGGTTAATAGAAAATGAAAACACGTACGGCAGATAATACTAAATGAATGAGAGGACAAACAAAAGCAGGGTGTTTATTTTGTGGTTAATAGAAAATAAAAACACGTACGACAGATAATACTCAGGGAATGAGAGCATAAACGTAAGGTGAGTTTGCATTTTATGGTGACAAATAGGACATGAATTTCTCCAGCTATTCTGTTACAACCAATGTCATGTTATTTCAGCTTCAACAACGCAGGCAACCTTGTAGTAATCTCGGTTGAATTCCACCTAGTATAATAAATATATATAATAAATTCGAAGCAAATCCCCGTTTAAATTACTACATTCCATCCAGAGTTACAGGGAGTTTCTTGGCTACTCAAGCCAAATTGAACACGAGACGGGTTGTATGCGAATTGATGTTATCGTTCCTATTCCCAGAGAATCGTCCCGATTTCATCGAGAGTAAATCGAGTTTATTACTGACATGGAACATTCGGAGTCTAGTTTGTTTCACGCTGTTTAGTGCGTTTCCATTAAAAGTTTACTTTCTACGCTGGCAATCTTTTTAAAACCTCCTTAAAGGGAGTTATACAAGATATAACTTCTTTATGGGAAATTATGTTTTTTTTTCACTTCTTTTGATAGCAAAATTGTCAACCAACCAACTAACATTCAAGTTTTATTTTCAATCAGTCACTACGTTCCAAAGACTTTTAAACAAAGTTTTATTTCACTGAGGGGACCTCCATTCATTAAAGAAGACTTTGTTGAATATTCTTGGAAGATGGTGACTGAAAGGAAATAAAATGGACAGACAGTGTACCATATAAAACTTTTTAATGAAATAACTGCCTACTCCAGCAAGGTTAGAATTTATCTTGCACACTCAAGATGCATTTATTTTTTTCTTAACAACAATATTGCAATGGATATCCCACGTCAGTGACTGAACATTAATGTACCAAAGAAAGATACTAAAGAAATTATGCACTGCAATGATGTTATAAAAGCAGAGTTATTGAATATTGTCTGATAAGGGAATTGATTGACACCAATTACGTTGCATGAAGATCTTATGAACAATATTTATTTAAATAATATTGTTTTATTTAACAAATAGTAAATACGTGTACTAGTTATTTGTCTTTCTTATACGTCATCAGGGAGATTCGTTGGTAATTTAAGAAAGACCAAAGCTTTCGGTGAACTCACTAGCCTGTTTTTACCTAATATATATATTTTATTATATATATATATATATATATATATATATATATATATATATATATATTATATATATTATATATATATATATATATATATATATATATATATATATATACATATACATACATATATATGTATATATATGAATATATATATATATATATATATATATATATATATATATATATATATATATATATATATATATATATATATATATATATATATATGTGCTTGTGTGTGTTTGCATATTTTCCAGCATCAAATCTACCTTTATAGTCATTTATGATCATTCAACCAGTCATTAAAAAAAAATACAAACACACGTATCTAGAACATACATACATAATTCTTCTCGTACGATTAAATTCCATTGGCCTTGCGTCAGTTGACTATCTCAGTTACCTTCGAATAAATTGAAGCAAATCCCGATGGGGGTTTCCGAGAGAGAGAGAAAGAGAGAGAGAGAGAGAGAGAGAGAGAGACTGCAACAGATG
>NC_089743.1:37918976-37923976 GCF_040412425.1 Macrobrachium rosenbergii
GGGGTTGTGTATATATTTATATATTAAAGGAATTTGGCAAAGCACGAATTACTACAAGAATTTTCCACCAAAGCTTTCATGAAAACTCATAAGAGCAGATAAACTGTTTACAGTCCCCTTCCCTTGGTTCCCAAGGGGAGAAAGAGCAACTCTCGACCTCGACCATTAATCTCCCTTCATCTCCCTCACTCGACCCTCGACCTCAGTCATTAATCCCACTTAATCTCCCTCTACCTCCTTTTAGCAGACTGCATTCCCTCTCGGGTCCTTGGTTGTGCAGATTCCTTCCATATTCTGTAACTGTCTTTAAATCTTGTGTTGCAATGTAATATATGCAATGGAATATATATATATATATATATATATATATATATATATATATATATATATATATATATATATATATATATATATATATATATATATATATATATATATATATATATATGTGTGTGTGTGTGTGTGTGTGTGTGTGTGTGTGTGTGTGCATGTATGCCATTAATATAAAGAATATAAAGAATTCCTTTAACTTTCTGTATTTGATAGGAAGCTTTGATTTAAAACTGAAATTTTAAAGAGGAGAAAAAAGTAAAATGGATACAAGACAGGAATTCAGCTTAATTTTGCTTCCCATATTTTATTTGTCGTAGATTTTTCCCGTTGTAGTTGTGCATATTTACAAATTAGGTTATAGGCCTACAGTTTGCAAGCCCTGTTACGTGCGTGTGTGTGTGTGTTTGTGTACAGGATGATAACTTTAAGCAATGAAAATATAGTAACGTTGCATAAAAGCTTATTCTCACGTTTATCTCCCGAAAAGAATTCCCAGTTCAAAGTCAGTATGAAATCTACAGTGGTCGTCATACTATTTTACGCTCGTGGCCACTGAGTTTTCAGAACTGACAACCTCTAAGACTTAACTCGAAGAAATATTACAGAAAGTATTTTGCTTTAAAGATCTGTGACAAGAAAATAATCTTCATTTTAAATAGATATATATATATATATATATATATATATATATATATATATATATATATATATATATATATATATATATATATATATATATATATATATATATATATATATATATATATATCTATATATATATATATATATATATATATATATATATATATATATATATATATATATATACGGGAATGGGAAAAAATCGTTGCATATTTTCTTTCTGAATTTCACAGATTTTATCGGTGGACGCCTGGACCCCCGGCGGCAAGATCGGAGCGTTAAAAATTCCAACCAATTTGCTTCAGGTTCTGAAATATTTTCCAGTGACTTATTTTTCCAGGGAAAAAGTTTTAGTTAATTAGTATCCTACTCCCCGCTGCTCCTCTTTTGCCAGTTTGCTTCTCTAAAGATGAATAAGAACACTCTTTTCACACATACTGTACGTACACATACATACATTAGAAACATATATATATATATATATATATATATATATATATATATATATATATATATATATATATATATATAGAGAGAGAGAGAGAGAGAGAGAGAGAGAGAGAGAGAGAGAGAGAGAGAATGTGTATTCTAAAATTGGAGTGAAGACCCGTTGTTTTCTGTAAATGTGTCAACAGTGATATTCATGCGCCTAAATACGTATTGAATGGCCCTGGCAACACAGAACGCCTTCTTTCTATTAATTTCAATCTTTTTTCTTTCATTTTTGTAGTTTATATTGCCACTATTGAAGGGAATATGACAGAGGCGTGAGAGAATTGAAACGTACCTTGTTTAGCAATGCCTCCCAATTCTTAACTCAAGCTCACTGAACTCTGACCAGCCCTTTCAAGCGGTATGATTGCCTAATTTACATAAATCGGATCTTGTCCAATTTACGCTGATTAACCAAGACACCCGTGCAAACGTAAATGAAAATCCATAACCAAAAGATGTTTAAAGTGATTTAGAGTGATTTATTGTAAATTCACATATCATTATTCCAGTTGATTGGTATGTGGACCCTGTTCACGGAAGTAGACGGTTCTTGTTATTCCCAACTTTGTGGATATTGCTTCTGTACGAGTAGGCCTAAGTCCGAGAATCAAGTGCTAAGTTGCAATTAAGGGAAGTTCTAAGTGTTTTTCGTTTTTCTTAGTAATCATGAATTGTTTTTCATTTTATATTATATATATCACATATATATATACATATATATATATATATATATATATATATATATATATATATATATATATATATATATATATATATATATATATATATATATATCATCATTTATCTCTATCATCTATCTATCTATCTATATATATATATATATATATATATATATATATATATATATATATATATATATATATATATATATATATATATATATATATATATATATATATATATATATATATATATATATATATATATATATATATATATATATATATATATATATATATATATATATATATATATATATATTACATATGTACATGTTATATACTTTCAATTTATATATATATATATATACTACTACATATTGACTACTTTCAATCATTTATTTCTTAATTCTGTGTTCATTGAAAGTACTTCACATTAGTTTCTCATCGGAACAATAATTTATCGTACGTCGATTGGTAAATATGGCAGCATTGCTATCACCAGCATAATAATAATAATAATAATAATAATAATAATAATAATAATAATAATAATAATATAATAATAATAATAGTAATAATAATAATAATAATAATAATACGGCCTAATGTAGAATTAAATAGGTTTATCCAACATTTCTCCTTTCCCTGAATTAAAATCACCGTAAAATTGGAGGGAGAAAAATATAGGCTTACCATTTAATGGTAATGGGTAATTGGGATGGAGGGGGAAGGGGAGGTTGTTTAGTAACACTGGTTCCACCACTACTGGTACCATATTCAGGAACAGCATCTGTACTGAAGCAGAAGCTACAAATGTTTTTACATTACCTCTGATGCTTTTTTTTTTTTTTTTGGCCACGCCTTCTTAGTAAATTTGTCTGTCAATTTCTATGGTTTTCTTAAGCCAGTGTTAGTTTTCTTAAGCCAATGTTGTTACAGGTACAAATTTGAATTATAAATTACGCCAGTGTTAGTTTCAGGACACCATTATTGGGAAAGTTATGAAAAATTAAGTTTTGGGAAAATTAAACACCGTAAGGTTGGTGTTTCTGCTTTGCATTAAGATACAGTTTTTATTTTATTTTTACTTTTTTGGCATTTCTGGAAAAATTAAGTTCTGCATATATTAAACACACTAAGGTTAGTTTATCTTATTTGCATTATGATATAGTTTTTATTATCTCACACTATTGGGATTTCGGGAAAAATTAAGCTCTGGAAAAATTAAACACTGTAAGTGTTGTATTCCTTATTTGCATTGGGATACAATTTACATTTCCCTTTATTTTATATTCGTAATTTCTTCCATATTTACCGAACAAAAGACAAAATTTTTTTTATGGTTAAGTACATTTTTTGAACTCACTGCTCAAAGGACCTCTGTTTACAAAAGTGATCTGCAGGGCTGGACCTCATTAATCTGAAGGCTTCGAGGGGATTATAGCTATTTCAGGAGCTCAAGAGAGCTTTGCAAATATAGTGTGTACAATTTATGGAATTAGGGTAAACAGTTACTTTTATATTATGCTGAATTTATTATTAAAAAAAGACTCATACCTAAACTAAAAAAAAAATTTTCTATCAGGTTTTAAGAATTTAAGGTGGCAGAGGGTTCGGTATTTTAATGAATTAATACTTCAAACTAGTGAAGAAAAAAGGCCATATGGCTAGAACTTTCACTATATAATCCTTTAATTCATCTTAGATAAGAAAAAAATATTCACACGAAACCCAAGCTTTAAGCATAACTACAAGAGTTCTACGTCACCGATACATATGTAAGTAATATTTGCACCTTCAAAAAATATAATTAAATATTTTTTACACCTTAGAAATGGAGAGAGAGAGAGAGAGAGAGAGAGAGAGAGAGAGAGAGAGAGAGAGAGAGAGAGAGAGAGAGAGAGAATAGCTTCTACTTTTGTTGGCTCAGAGATCTGCTGACGGCCGTTTCTTTAAAGTTATAATTAGACGGGACAAGAAAATCCAGTTCTTAAAATCTGTTAACGTTGAACAGAAACAGCTTTTGGTAATAAGATGTAGATACTATTCTTTAGTCAAAGTTATTTGTTTGTTTCCTGAACTTTTTGAAAACCTTTCCAAAAAAAACAAATACACTTAAACACCAAGAGAGAGAGAGAGAGAGAGAGAGAGAGAGAGAGAGAGAGAGAGAGAGAGAGAGAGAGAGAGATAATGTTGAATGATTATTGATACAATTCCAAGAACTAATTATTTTCATAAAGGTGTCAAGTTGTTGTATATACGCACTGAGAGAGAGAGAGAGAGAGAGAGAGAGAGAGAGAGAGAGAGAGAGAGAGATTGGACACTGGCGCGAATTTCTCTAGCTAAACGAAAGGAAACAGACTCCATGTTTGCAAAGCTTTCAGTAAAAAAGAAAAAAAAAATCTGGAGGTCGTGATTGCGTACCCAGCCACAAGAATGAAAGTGGGGAGAGAAATGGTGAGAGAAAATAAAGCGGTGGATAGTTGAGAGTGAAGAAAAAGTCGAATATAACAAAATTCAGACGGTTTTCGTTACGTTACACTTAAGCTGAATGCACTGGATACATAATCGTAGGCTGATTGTAATCAGTTTTAGACAAATGATATATCTTCTTCCTTTCAAAGCTACGGTACTATCATAAGGACTTTCTCACAAGCATACACGCTGAAATAAATAACACAAAGCAAATGTAGTTTTTTTTATTCGGTCTTCTGAAAAATCTGCGCCACATAAAGGCTGTAAGTTCACCAAACCAAATTCATGATCATATTTTTCTATACTCGCAGAACGTGGAAGGAAAATAAATTAGATAAGATTTACAAAGGTGTTGAACTTTTAATGTAATCT
>NC_089743.1:37928976-37941476 GCF_040412425.1 Macrobrachium rosenbergii
GAGCAGTTGTTAGAAAAAAATTAACAAAGAACAGTTAAAAATGTGAGTACATCATTAGAATACAAGGAGGACAGGAATTAGAATGTTCTACGTGGCCTTGATAATGGTGTTTCATTATCAAGCTCTTTTATTATTATTATTATTATTATTATTATTATTATTATTATTATTATTATTATTATTATTCAGAAGATGAACCCTATCCATGTAGAACAAGCTCAAAGGGGCCACTGACATGAAATTCAAGCTTCCAAAGAACATGATGTTCATTAGGAAGAAGTAACAAAAAGTAATGGGAAATACAGAAAGAAGGGATCTCATTAAAAAACCGAAAAATAAATTAATGAATGGATAAACTGTATTAAAATGCAAAGAGAATAGCATTCTGGCAGTAATGCATTGTATGAGATTCCCCTTAGTTGTTTATATGATGACCCTCATCTTAATTGCTCAGCCAGAGATATAATGCTTAGTGTAACACGATTCATGTCCCAAGGAAGAGAGATGACTGTATATCCCCAGCCTCAGGTATTTCATTGGATTAACCAAGCAGAGCAACAATAACTCATTATAATGCTACCCCGTCACTGCTTTCGCTTCATTGTAATTAAGTTATTATCCCAACAGAATGTTAATATTATATTTCGCACCCAGCAAGCTCTGGGTATTCATGTGTGATGTGACGTCTTTGTTCGTAAGCGTGTTTTAACCTCCATATGATTTCATTTAATCACTATTCTCCTTGTATTTTAATAATTTACATATATTTCTATATGTATATCTCTTAGTTGATTTTTTGTTTCAGTAACTCATCTCCTCTTTCTGCATTGCCTATTACCTTCCGTTACTACTTTCAAATGAACGCCATATTCTTTAGAACTTGAATTTCAAGTCAATGGCCCCTTTGGCCATGTTCCATGTATAGAGGGGTGCTTGTTCTGAATTATAATATTAATTATATTTAATTGTCAATCGTATTATTTACATGCATTTTAAAATTTATCTCATGTTGATATAATTCTCATTGCCTTTCGAATTTCACATTTACTTTTAATTTCAGTTTTTCTGTGCTGCCAAAGATATTCAACCAAATTATAATTGTTGAAGCATAATCACATTTTACAATAATATATTATTGAACATAATCCCTGATTTCTTTATATAGTATTCCAATAAGAGATTAACCTGTTCTAAATCAATCTTGCTGGTAGTATTTAGATCGACTTTAAGAAGATTCATATTATTAGGAATCTCCATCTGTTATGTTGTAATAAATTATATTCAATGCACGCGTGTGTGTGTGTGTGTGTGTGTGTGTGTTAGAAGTAAGTAAGTATAGCTTAGTTTTACCAGACCACTGAGCTGATTAACAGCTCGAGAGAGAGAGAGAGAGAGAGAGAGAGAGAGAGAGAGAGAGAGAGAGAGAGAGAGAGAGAGAGATAAAAGGTAATCGAACAATTAATGAAAATAAACTATCATATTCCGTCTAACTTCTTCACATATCTAAAATCAGATTCACAAAATTCTCTCTAAGATATATTGCAGTGATAAGCGTAGACACGGCTATTCCTCTCCTTCACTTAATCCTGGCTCTATCTCTCTGACATTTGAACAAAGGTCCTTTGTCTTCCATCAGACGAAAACTTGAGAGGAAAGCTGATCTAGATAAAAGAGCTGTCTGATATAAGGATCGATCTCAGACTTAAACATAGGTTTAGGTGGTCTTAAAACTGCCTGCTAAGTATATTACATCTTAAACTGTGTGTGAGATATATGAAGGTGATTCTATCAAAACACACATTTGATTTTATTTTATCCCCTAATACAGTTCTCCGTATATTTTCACAATTTACATTTTTTTCCTATTTATTGTATTAATCTGTTCATTTAGTTTTCGTTTTTTTATGAGTGATCTCTTTTTTTCTGAATTTCTCATTACCTTCTGTTACTCCTTTCTAATGATCACCATATTCTTTGGAAGTTTGAATTTCAAGTCAATGGCCCCTGTGGACTTGTTCCGTAAGAATAGGGTTCATCCTATATATAATAATAATAATAATAATAATAATAATAATAATAATAATAATAATAATAATAAGTTCATGAAATATTGGCTGCTAAGCTTATTACATATTTGTGATGATTATGTAGATTTATCTTACAGTTTGAGATTTATGACTGTGCTTGATTTTATTATAACATTTAATTTGATTTTACGATTTCATGAAATTTAGGCTGTCAAGCCATTCAGCGCTGAAGACAGTGAAAAGAGGGAGTTGGAGTTGTTGGACAGCAAGACAAAGAGACCCAGAAAATAAAATAGATGAAGTGTTAGGATACAAAGGTAAACTGTGAGAAAACTCTACAGCAGCAGAAAGAAAAATAGAAAGGAAGTGAAATATTTTTTATTAAATTTACCATGAAAATATATCTAATTCAAAGACAAGGTTCTAAGCGTCCTGAATATTATGTAAGAAAAGCTTACAAAAACACTCGAGGACATTAGTCAAATTAATAATAATCTTTTGGAAAATTCATTCCATGTCGATATCCTTGGAGATGTTTGCATTCCTAAGTGGGATTTCTTTGCAGATTTCCATTCACACAATTACAGAGAGAGAGAGAGAGAGAGAGAGAGAGAGAGAGAGAGAGAGAGAGAGAGAGAGAGAGAGAGAGAGAGAGAGCTCAAACATCATACAAATTCAGCGAATCTCATTTCCTTTGATTTTTTCTGGGATTTCCGAAAAGCCAAAGTCAATCTCTCCCTTCGTGATACCAGTGATACCAAAAATCAGCCTTCCCTTGAATAAGTTCAAGCTGACTCCCCAAATGATATTGTGGTTGACTGTTAATCCCTGAATTCTGTTTTATTCTCTCTCCTTTTTTAGATTAAACTTTCGGACGGAAGTTGTCAGATATAATGAGCTTTCATTTATTTCCACTCCATCACAGAAAATGGACAATAACGCGAATTAATCTTTGATGGAGATGAAAGTAGTAAAATAGGTTAAAGATTGCCACAAACAAAGGGAAACATCATATGTTCATCTTAGCCTCTGGGAAGGCCACTTTCTTTATTGCTGAGAACAAGTGGGCAATTGGTTCCACCAATTTTGTAAGCTTGTATTTAAAAGGTAAGCAAAGTAACCAGAGGGAAGAAGAAATATATTTTAATTTTAGCTTCTGAGAAGGTCACTTCAATCTTTACCAAAGGCAAATGACTTCTTTGCTCGCACTAACTTTGTAAACATGGTTTAATGTCGTGATATTAAAAGTTTCGACTCTATCAATAGAATACTCAGACTTATGTTTCCATTGTTTCTGTTCTTTGAATTACACTTACAAGACTGAGGTACAGAATTTTATATTCGTCTCAAAGTTTTGTATTTGGAAAAATTTTGCATATTCATATAACCTCAGAGATTCAGGTTTTCTTAACTAGCATTGCTGCAAATGAGAATACAGTTCAGGACGTCAGGTATCCATTATAAAGATGCCATAAAAACGAATATTATGAAAACCTTATACATTATACCTTACCCAAATAACAGGGGTGCTTTTACAGTAAACGTAACTCCTTCTGAAGCCCTTATGAAGTAATTGTATATAAAAAAATTACTCTTGTAAAAACTTCAAAAGGCGATGATTACTCTTACTGCAATACTGAAAATAAAAAAAAAATGACAAAATATGAGTAAAGCGGCAATGCTATTGAATTTTAATATATTAAGTTATCATTTTGAGAAAGATTCATATTGTACTAATAATAAAAAAATATTCAATACAGAAAGGCAAAAGATTGCATCACAACAGGGATGACTAGTAACAAAGACAGTCACTTTCAAAGGTAGAAACTGTTTTCATAAGATTACTCCACACACACACCTAATGAAAGTATTGCCAAATGCCCTTGTGATTGCTAATATAATGAATAGGTGAATAAAATGGTAATCTATACCAATCGCTTATAAAATCATGTCTCAATTATTTTGTAACATCCTATAAAAAATAAATGTAAGCCTGAATTTTTACGGCACCTTCTAAACTGACTCATCAACAGTAAATCAACAAAGAAATTTTTTCCTCATCCACGCAAAACATTATTCTGGGAATATTCCCGGGTCGACAATATAATACTAACCTGTAATTTAGAAGAGAATGTATGAGTAATAAAGAAGCCTCTTATAGTCTGTGCTTGGCAGATATGAACGCCATCATTTCCCCTCAGCGTTGAGATTGTAAGGCACATAATAAAGTTGACCCAGCGTAAATTTCGGGTTAATTAGGCCCCATGTGATCTTTCCTCTGATGGTAGTTAGGTTTGATAATGGTGGTTCTAGCGCAGCGCCTCTGGTTATAGAGACTGTTTATTTTTTTGAGAAATCTAGGTGTACAGACGAATTGCCAGTGAAGTTCGTATCATCAGGAAATCGATGATAAGTAATGATGAAAATGATGAATGCTTGGGTAATCTCCCATAGACTAAAATGGCTTCAGAACGTTGGAAATGTTTTATGTTTTGCTTGGCAACCATGTCGAGTAATGTTGACATACAGTAGTTTTTCGGTCGTTGTTTTGGGGGCAATTGGCAATGCTTTTAAATATGCTATTCAGCAAGATTACATACGGACTTTGAAGCCGACCGATAACCGATATTTAGATGCAAATATGCAATGTTTTCTCTAATCAGAAATTTTCTGTCCCTTAGAAAAATTTAAAATTTAAAGAATATGATATAAAATATCTAACTAGAATTCCTGTAATATTTCCCAAAATAATCAGTGCACAAAAACTTTAGGATGCTATATTTACTTGTGGAAAATAAAATTTCCCATTTTTTCACTCCGTCAAAGATCTCCATAAAATAATAAAGGGTGCAGAAGCCATGGTGAAATGTTAGGAGTGCAATCTGTAAGTGTCACTGTTGTCATGAAACCGTGTTGACACTTACACCCGTGTGTTACCTTTGCCATAAATAAAAGTTAAGCGTCCAAGGTACAGGGCAACAATGCTATGGACTGAATTCTGTCGGTAACAGAAACCTGAAGATATAGAATGGCAACAAAGCTTTTTAAAAGCAACAAGAGTATTTATTGGGCTGGATTTAAACAGTTCAGGACATAAATATATATTTCCTTTTGATATGATTATTTTTTCTTTTTAAAAATTTTTCTTAAGAGAGAGAGAGAGAGAGAGAGAGAGAGAGAGAGAGAGAGAGAGAGAGAGAGAGAGAGAGAGAGAGACACTGTTAATATTCACTAACAATCTCATTATCCCATCTTGTCAAGCTGTGTAAAGGAAAGAGAGAGAGAAAGAGAGAGAGGCTCTTAATATTCACTAACAATCTCATTATCCCATCTTGTTAAGCTGTGTAAAGGAAAGAGAGAGAGAGAGAGAGAGAGAGAGAGAGAGAGAGAGAGAGAGAGAGAGAGAGAGAGAGAGAGAGAGAATGTAATAGCTTAAGATTTAATTATGGTGCAAGTTCAACTGTAGTTTATCATACAAGCATGGAAAAGGAAAGAGAGAGAGAGAGAGAGAGAGAGAGATGGGGGAAACCAGTTTATTATACATACCTGGAAAGGGATGCATCAAAGTAGATAGAGAGAGGGAGAGAGAAAGACTGAATAGCATTCAATATAGCAAAACCTTCCCCTCCGCAATCAAATAAATGTCCTCCTTTCCATTCGAGTACTGTTGCCAAACATTTTTATTTTAGTCATCACTTTCAGAGCTTTCAGAGGTGACCTCATTTATTTCAGGAACATAATGTCCCATTCCTCTTTCTCGGAACACAGCAAAAAGCAGCAGTAACAAATGGGAACACAAACCACTCCACGGAACTGGAGCTTTTCATATGAAAGAGCGTGACATTATGTTGTAAGCGTAATGTCCAGTAGATATTCTAATTTCTTACTTTCTTTTATTTTGATAAAAAAATATTTCATACACTAAAGATATTTGTAGTTCTTCCTGGTCCTTATTCTTACGATTGTGTATATTATGGCTTAGGTCATTTAATTAAAATCGTCACGATTGTATTATGTTTTATTTATAATTGTTTGTATAATATACCAGCTGTTCTTGGTTTCAATACACATACACACACACACACACACACACACACACACACATATATATATATATATATATATATATATATATATATATATATATATATATATATATTTATATATATATATATATATGTATGTATGTATGTATGTATGTATGTATATATATGATATAAAATGTCCACTAGAGTTCTTACATTACGCAATGTAAGGCGTCACGTATCAGACGTATCTATAGGGTCATGGTGGTATACAGTCTCCTAGTAAATCTGAAATAAAAACTAGAAAAAACATGCACTGCTTTTAATCAGCGAAATGAAAAAAAAAATCTCAAATCCATTATAAGCTAGAGAGCGACCCCACTTTTTTTTAGGTTGTACGCAGTACGGATTTTTTTTATTTCAGAATTTTAATTTTCGAGAGTAAGCATCAAAAAGAACGCGATTGAAGGTGTGAGAGAGAGAGAGAGAGAGAGAGAGAGAGAGAGAGAGAGAGAGAGAGAGAGAGAGAGAGAGAGAGAGACTCCAATATTCACTTTCGGTCATATCATTTCATCTGCTTAAATAACCATCCTATGTAAAGGAGAGAGAGAGAGAGAGAGAGAGAGAGAGAGAGAGAGAGAGAGAGAGAGAGAGAGAGAGAGAGAGAGACTCTCAATATTTACTTACATCATATCATCCGGCTGCTTAAATAAACATCCTGTGTAAAGGAAAGAGAGAGAGAGAGAGAGAGAGAGAGAGAGAGAGAGAGAGAGAGAGAGAGAGTGTTCCATTCGCGTTTTCGTTTCTCGTTTCCTTTTTTTTCGAAAAAGATAAACTCTTGTGAACTTTGACCCGGATACACTCCGCTTGTCACGGGAAAAAGAGAAGGTTGTTTGAACAAGGGAATTATTCTTGAAAGGTTAAAAGTTTAATTAAATTGAGAGGAAGGATGTTTGATTTTGTGATGTTAATTTGGAGAAATTTATTGATAGTGGAATGCAGTACTTAGAAAATTAATTATAATGCAAGTTCAATGCTAGTTTATAATATATGCATGAGAGAGAGAGAGAGAGAGAGAGAGAGAGAGAGAGAGAGAGAGAGAGAGAGAGAGAGAGAGAGAGAGAGATACTGGCGAAAGCAGTTTGTTATATATGCATGGAAAGGGATGCATCGAAGTAGAGAGAGAGAGAGAGAGAGAGAGAGAGAGAGAGAGAGAGAGAGAGAGAGAGAGAGAGAGAGAGAGAGACGGGAAAGTCTCCTGAGCCTCCAGAAACCATTTACTTTCTCTTTTCGAAAGGGAAAATGAGAGAGAGAGAGAGAGAGAGAGAGAGAGAGAGAGAGAGAGAGAGAAAAGAGAGAGGAACATGGGAAAATCTGCAAAGCATCTAAAATCCATTTGCTTTCTCTTTTCGAAAGTGAAACAGAAAACATTGAAAGGTGTATGTATAAAAAGTGTCTCTATCGGCGATTTGAAAGCCTCTATTTGTTCCGAGTTCCTTCTTCTTCTGCAGTTTTCCAAAATGTCTCTTGTCGACATTTTCATTTTCTTGTTCTTCCGTGTAGTCCATCGCCGGACACATTCAGCCGATATGACCAACATGACGACCTCCGGCCGGTTACATATATTTTTCCTTGGTGGTCCATCTCTATATGAATTCATTTATAGAGATTGTGCATTTTTGTTATTCAACTAGTATCGAAGGATCTTTTCCTTGCTTTTTGAATTAATAAAAAACTAGGCTTTTATATTAGCCCTGTCAACAACAATGAAACCATTACAGTAATAATATTAATAATAATAATATTAATAATGTCACTTTCATGATCAGTATCATTATGTCTTTTTGAAACATGTTACAAATGGTATCGGTTTTTTTTTTCTTCTGTGAGACAGAACATAATTCAAATTACTTGGCTTCATTAACCCGGAAACTGAAATAGCTAATTATCAACCAGTCATTAATTTTTAACGATTAATGGCACCACAGGCTGGACATTGCTAGTGACTCATTTGAAAAAAAGAGTCAATCTGGCGTTGGCAAATTAATATAGGTGAATAATAATAATTTTATTAAAAAAAAAATGCATGGGTCAGCAAAATAGTTGGAGATTCGTAGTTTGAAATTTAGCGTAAATACTTTTGCTGTCTCAGAAGAATGTGTTGAATGAGTATAATAAGTAGTAAGAATGCTTAATTTGTATATATATATATATATATATATATATATATATATATATATATATATATATATATATATGTATATGTAAATATATATATATATATATATATATATATATATATATATATATATATATATATATATATATATATATATATATATATATATATATATATATATATATATATATATATATATATATATATATATATATATATATATATATATATATATATATATATATAGAGAGAGAGAGAGAGAGAGAGAGAGAGAGAGAGAGAGAGAGAGAGAGAGAAAAGAATGATAAAAGTAACAATCAAAATTAGATATAATCAAAATTAATATATATATATATATATATATATATATATATATATATATATATATATATATATATATATATATATATATATATATATATATCTTACAAAGTCGACTTTATTTATACCTGTCTTCCTTGGGCAACTCGGAAAGACAACAAGATTATCCATGTCATACCTTTATAGCAATTGCATTAGAGAAGGAACCAAGTTCCTCTGTACCTTGGGGAACGAGAAGAAGTTAATGTCTTCATTTAATTTTAGAGGAACGTGGCCGATATGATCGGCCAATCTCTGAGTCTCGTGGGCCAGAGTGGGCTGGACGTGAGAGCAATATATTAAGTGAAATGTTTTGTGCATGTTTAGATGGAATTGATGGAATTATGGAATAACACAGACAAATTATATATATATATATATATATATATATATATATATATATATATATATATATGTATATATATATATATAATATATATATATATATATATATATATATATATATATATATTATGTATATATATATATTATATATATATAATATATATATATATATATATATATATATATATATATATATATATATATATATATATATATATATATATATATATATATATATATATATATATATATATATATATATATATATATATATATATATATATATATATATATATATATATATATATATATATATATATATATATATATATTATATATATATATATATATATATATATATATATATATATATATATATATATATATATATATATTATATATATATATATATATATATATATATATATATATATATATATATATATATATATATATATATATATATTTTTCTTTAACAGACTGTCTCGCTAAACGAAACAAATAATATAAGTCGTTCACCGAAATCAGAACATTACCCGGTCAAAAAAAATATATTTTTTACAGAATATAGGTTATCAGTTTCCTTCAGAACCCTGAATCCATATAATTGCATAGTATATTTTAAAACATTGTTCGTCCCTCCCACTTCCTCTTCCTCCCCCTCCCCCCCTCCACAGCGATTGAAAACTCATGTCAAAAATAGTCGACACGGTGCCCAAGCACAAAGTAAAAATTCTCTAACATGCTGAATGCTGTGACTATTCTCTCTCTCTCTCTCTCTCTCTCTCTCTCTCTCTCTCTCTCTCTCTCTCTCTCTCTCTCTCTCTCTCTCCTGAACGACAAACACTTCCATCATTCCTCTTAGAAGTGCGATAATTCTGAATATTAATGACAATAATAATAATAATAATTAAAACGGCGCATCGAGGACGGCCTTCAAAAGGCCTTTGACACCAAGATGTTGATTGATTGATTAACTTATGTTTATTAGAACTGGCGTTACAACACCAATCTCCGAAGTTGAACCAATTCGCCTCCTAAGGCCACTCAGGAGCTTTTTAGGGATCTAAAGCTGATGATGAAATTTCCTGCTCCGAAGTCCAAAGTTTAAAATCTGAAGTCCAAAATCCTGAGTCAAAATCCAAAGTCCAAAATCCAAAGTTCAAAGGTCAAAGTCCATAGGTAAAAGTACAAAGTCTAAAGCCCAAATTCCAAGTTTTAAAGTTCAAAATCCAAAATTTAAGTACGAAGCCCAAAGTCCAAAGCCCGAGTCCAATGTCAAAAGTCCAAAGTCTAAAGTCCACAGTCCAAATTCTAACGTCCAAAATCTAAAGTCTAATGTCCAAAGTTTAAAGCCCAAAGTCCTAAGTCCATAAGCTAAAGCACAAAGTTCAGAGTCTAAAGACCAAGGCATAAATTCTAAAGCCCAAAGACTAAAGTTCATAGTCCATAGTTCAAAACCCAAAGTTCAGAGTCCAAAGTACAAAATCCAAAATCCAAAATCCAAAGCCCTAAGTCCAAAGTCTGATGTCCAAAGCCCTAAAGTCCAAAATCTGAAGTCCAAAGACTTAAGACAAAAGTCCAAAACTCGAAGTCCAAAGTTCAGTGTCTACAGTCTGAATTCCAAAGTCCAAGGTCTAAAGCCCAAAGATTAAAGTCCAAAAGTATAAAGTTCAAAGTTCTCTCTCTCTCTCTCTCTCTCTCTCTCTCTCTCTCTCTCTCTCTCAGAAATTCAATCCTAACGAAGAGGTTATGTTTTCGACACGTGCCCTTAAAATTCTTATGATTCCTTCGATGTAAGCAGTTCTTGAATTGCACCATATCACAGCCAGGATGAAGAGAGAGAGAGAGAGAGAGAGAGAGAGAGAGAGAGAGAGAGAGAGAGGCGGGGGGTGGTTAATACAAAACACAGACACCCTCCTATGTTCTCCACATTTAGAACGGACTTATATTAACTTGGTTCCCACTAGAATAATTAATAAGAACCCTTATGTTTTCACTTATATTTTACCAACAAATAACTTAAGTCTAATAATTACTATATGAAAAAAGATCTTTGCCGTAAAGTACATAACGTAGGGTAATGTCTCCTTCATTAGAATAATTACAGTAAAAGCTAATTATAATATTGCCCCATTGATTGCAAATGCCTCGTAGATAGATCGGACAGTAATTAAGCATTAAAGTCTAGGCAGGAGTGGTATCTGTATCTATAAATACAGCATAATGAAATGCAAATTGAAGCCAGCGAAATTACGCCTATAATTTCCTCCTGATAGATCGCCTATATTCTGCGTGGGAATTTAATAATAAGTTATAATTATTCAGAGAAACTTTTGAGCGCAGCAATTAGGTACAGTAATGATTCCCGGTTAGGTATTCCACCTTTTGTTCCGAATATCCCAGAAATTTGTTTTCTCTTTGTATTTATTCATTCAATAAATTCAGACACAAGCACTTACCAAGCAGACAAACGCAAAGAACTCACTTAAAGAAAAGTATCTATAATGCCTAAAGGAACCTAAGCATTTTACATATTTTTTTCAGTAAATTGGCGAATAAACTAAAAATTGGATTATAGCGTAGGTAGGGCGCCGCGTTGGTATGCGGATTCTTTTGCAACTGGAAGACCTCGTTCTGCCTGGTCATCAAAAAGAATTCAAGGAATAAAAGGGAAAGTCGTTATTATCTATTTATGCTGTGTCACTTGGTATCCGGATCAGCCAGCCTCCAGTGCTATTACGCCCACAGTTCTTTCGATAAATGGCTTCAATGTTCTCTCTCTCTTTCTCTTGTTCGATTCTCCATAATATTTACTACATGCTTGTGTCTTTTTCGTAAGGAATCATTTTATTAAATATGTCATTTTGCAAATACATTGCAAAATGCAATACGTGAGTGTTCTCTCTCTCTCTCTCTCTCTCTCTCTCACTTGTCATTGCCCAAATGAAAGTTATGAACCTCCTTTCAGTTCTCAGATCGCATCTGGGCGTAATTCCTGCCTGAAATGAATAATAATAGAATGGTCTGGAAGGTATGGTTGCCTTCATACTGAACGTCATAAGAAAATTTTGGTTTTATGATTTTTAGGCTGTCAGTGCTTGGCTTGACAGCCTAGATTTCATAAGATCAAATCTTTCGTGTGAAATGTTGGTATAAAGGCAACTATACCCTCTAGATAATTCTATTATTATTTAATTGCAGCAGAAATAACGCCAATGTTCAATCTGAGAACTGAAAGGAAGTTCAAAATATTCATTTGAGAACAACAACAACAAGAGAGAGAGAGAGAGAAAGAAAGAGAAAGAGAGAGAGAGAGAGAGAGAGAGAGAGAGAGAGAGAGAGAGAGAGAGAGAGAGAGAGAGAGAGAAATATTTGAAAAACAATTCCACTGAGGTTAGGTAAAGGATAGTAAAAAGGACATGTCATATATTTTATATATTGATCACATTTCAGTCTAACATCTTTTAACATTTTGATGGAATGCTGATCTATAAGAGAGAGAGAGAGAGAGAGCGAGCTTGGGAACTCAGCGGCAATATCAAATCCTGAAAAATTCCACCC
>NC_089743.1:37943976-37948976 GCF_040412425.1 Macrobrachium rosenbergii
CGAATTATTCCTAATTTACAAAAATTCAGTAAAATAAAATTTTATTCCACTAAAAAAAAAAGGAACAAATTATGACGTTTTCCGATGCATTAAGATGATTATCAAATTAACGACCATTTCAGGAATCAAACCTTTTTTCCTGTCTGATCTGATCTGCCACAAAAATTAACCAATCACTTGATTTCCCTTGACGATTTACCACTAATCGAGTTTCCACTTTGTCTGTCAGTCTCTTCACATGTGCTTACTGAAATTTTAATTTATTTTCCTATTTTTTTCTACTTGTCAAGAGCTGTTAGCTAATCAGTCGCTGCGTGGGATTTGGATTTAAATAATTAATTTGTGTTTTATCATGCGCCCAGACGCATATATTAAACCGATCCTTAATATATATATATATATATATATATATATATATATATATATATATATATATATATATATATATATATATGTATGTTTATATGTTTGTGTATGTATATGCACACACACATCGACACACACATAATATATATATATATATATATATATATATATATATATATATATATATATATATATATATATATTTATAATATTAATTAACACCTGCTTGAACAGGCCCACTGAGAATGTTTACGAATATTTGATAAGTTTGAAAGTTGATTTCTTGACTATTATTCACGTCTTCATGGAACTATAAACACAAATTAAAGATAATTTCTTTATATTTATTCTGTTGAGCTCAAATTATGTTTTTTATTAATTCCATGACTAGTAGGACGATATTCCAGCAACACTGTTTTTTATTAATTCCATGACTAGTAGGACGATATTCCAGCAACACCCTTATAATAACAAATAACAGATTAACATAGCATAACGTAAATGTAATAACTTTAGTGTAAATAAATGATTATATAAGATTCTCCCAGGTGCAAATTCTCATAGGCCTATTCGGTTATCATACGTTACATTGAAATTACAAACAATTACTCCTTATGTCTTTGATGTTTACAATTTGTTTGGAATTAATGATGACTCCTTCAGTCCAGTCAAAGTTCGCCAGCTGAAAAGAACTCCCTGAAAAGGGCTTTCATTCACACCCTCAGGTCAAGTCCATCAAGTGTATGTGATAAGCATTTGCTCTCTCTGTTGAAACGACGCAGAAGCTAATTGGTGTCCAAATGCCTCTCAAAAGCTTTTGGATCTAAGCTAATGAAACTTCCTGTTGCAAAGCCTCTGTCTTCATATATATTCAGTCTGGTGGTGGCCAGAATTAAAGGGAATTATCTCAGACTAGCTCCTTGGTGGCATAGGAGGGAAAGAAATTAGAGGCACGTAGTTTATTTCTGAATATAAGTCTGTTTTGCGTCAGCTCTGCTTTGATAAATGACTGATTTACTGAAAGTTTCTATGACGTCAACTATAATGAGAATGTATGGTTATATATTTGGTAAATTGATAGAAGCTACTGTACGAGTCTCTAAGCAATGTTCATTGTAAAATTTGATTGAGGAGGGAATACAAGTGAAAGAAGGGTAGATAGAGGAAGAGCAGCGTGAGTTTAGACAAGGATCATAGTGGATCAGTGAATGTTGTTATGCAACATTTATTTCAAAGAATGCAAGAAGCACTTTTTGGAAAGGAAAGATCAAGAGTGCGTGTAAGATCGAGGTGAAAGGCGCAGCGTGAGTAGGGGTGTTTGAGGCACTGTTGGTGAGGCTTCTGTGAACTTGTATAACCGGTCGTTTCTTCCCGATAACACATTGCTATTATGTAATTGGTAATTTGAAGTCAAACAGGGGTTTGGAATGACGTTGTTTGAGAAATCTTTTGTTGCTCTTCTTAGTTTTTTGGTATTCTTATATTGTTCTGTGGCAAATTATTCATGGAACTAAAAAATTGCTTTCTTAAACCTATCCATATTCGAAATTGATGATATACATAGTTACTGCCATTTTAATTCACGTTATGATACTATAATGTGAATAAAACCAGCACACATAGCTTCCCTGTGGACCTAAAGGGTAAGATGCTGTATCTTTGAAAAAAAAATCAGTAATGAAATTTTGATATAACAAAAAATTAAGGAGGAAAATCGGGTTAAAAAAAGTTTGGAAGTAAATACAATACATATTTATACATACATATATACGTATATATATACATATATATAATATATATATATATATATATATATATATATATACATGCATTTACTTATTATTTTTTATAAAGTGCAACCTTAAATATTACTTCGTAAACCCGTGTTATCGACGGGGAAATTTATCGTTTGATTCTTAAAATGAATTTCACCCCCTTCCCTGGACAGGAAGTCTTGTAATATGAAGAGTTTTTTAAAAGTTTTTGTATATTTATATGCATATATATATATATATATATATATATATATATATATATATATATATATATATATATATATATATATATCAAATGTAAGGTTTGTAGAAACGCCAAAAGTGGAAAATAAAGGCTATATTTCAGAAACCGAACTGTCTCTCTCCTCAGGCAAATAGTGAATGAGAAAAAGTTACAGAAAAGCAGTATTTATGCCAGGAGATCCATAGGTCTGCCGTTAAGTCTCTCCAGTTGACATTTCTCTTTAATCTTCTTGACCGCTAGTTGGATGAAGATTTTATCTACATCTGAATCCCACGCACCTCTTGAAAAATTCATGGTGTTTCCTTGTTTAATCAGAGCTGATTCCAACGTCTGCCTTTTGAACCGACAATTGCTGCTATGAATTTTACGAGACATTTTCCTGGTTATTCTGTGGTTATGGTTATCTGTGTGGTTAAAATAGCTGAGCTCTGTTGTCCGTAGCTAACTGAACGTTTATGCTGCATTATTCTTTGGGGGAGTGATTTGCCTGTGAAACTGATATAAGATTGGTCACAACCGAGGCAAGGGATTTCGTAAACTCCTGTGTCTTTGGGGACTGGTTGTTGTTGGACGTTAATCAGGGATTTGGCTAAGGTATTTGGGTAGGTAAAAGCAAAAGGGTTAGAGTTTCCAAGTGTCTGTCAACGTCTTAATCCTGTTCACGTGTGGGATTTTTACTTTATTGTTGTGGGTCTCCCTGGTCTTGTTATGGGGGAACGGTAGAAAATAGTGTTTGCTTTGTGGATCGATTTCTCAATAAAATGGGCAGGGTACTTTAAAGATGACAGCTGCTTACGGATTAGTTCAGTTTCCTTTTCCAGGAGGTCTGGGGAGCAAATCCGTAAGGCTCTTAAGAATAAATTGCTGGCTACGCCAATTTTGATAGAGATGTCATGTGATAGCTATAAAAATGGATGTATGACAGAGAGAAATCGATCCACAAAGCAAACACTGTTTTCTACCGTCCCCCCCATAACAGGACCAGAGCGACCCACAACAATAAAATAAAAATCCCACACCTGGACAGGATTAAGATGTTGACACAAACACTTGGAAACTCTAACCCTTTTGCTTTTACCTACCCAAATACCCTAGCCAAATCCCTGATTAACGTCCAGCAAAAACCAGTCCCCAAAGACACAGGAGTTTACGAAATCCCTTGCCTCGACTGTGACCAATCTTATATCTGTTTCACAGGCAAATCACTCCCCAAAAGATTAATACAGCATAAACGTTCAGTTAGGTACGGACTGCAGAGCTCAGCTATTTTTAACCACATAGATAACCGTAACCTCAGCATAAACTGGAATACGTCTCGTATAATTCATAGCAGCAATTGTCGGTTCAAAAGCCAGATGGTGGAATCAGCTTGGTTAAACAAAGAAACACCGTGAATCTTTCAAGAGGTGCGTGGGATTCAGATAGATAAAATCTTCATCCAACCAACGATCAAGAAGATTAAAGAGAAATGTCAACTGGAGTGACGTAACGGCTGACCTATGGATCTTCTGGTATAAATACCACTTTTCTGTAACTTTTTCTCATTCACTGTTTGCCTGAGGAGAGAGACATTTCGGTCTCTGAAATATAATCTTTATTATTTTCCACAATTTGGCGTTTCTATGGGCTCCCTTATATTTGATGGAATTCTTTTTAACAGAAAATATTTTACAGTCATATATATATATATATATATATATATATATATATATATATATATATATATATATATATATATATATATATATATAAAGTATAATAATCGATACAGCATTCACAGATTTTCAATAATTCTTTTCTTTTTCTATATAATTATCGCTTCCTTTCCTAATGTTCTCTATGTTCTTCAAAGAACTGTTAAAATAATATTGGCTGGGAACTTCCACAAAGACCACTCAAATTAATTTCCATCAAACCTTCCTGTTTACAGAGTAAAACAATAATCAGTATGAAAATATGTTCTATAATTCTATATTATTATTATTAATATTGTTGTTGTTGTTGTTGTTGTTGTTGTTGTTGTTGTTGTTCAGGGAATGATCCCTATTCATATGGCCAAGCCCCATGGGGCCAGTTACTTGAAATTCAAGCTTCCAAAGATTACGGTGTTCATTTGAAAGAAGTAGCATAGTTAATGGGAAACAGAGAAAGAAGAGATCAGTTATTAAAACAGAAAAAAATAAGTTTACAAATTAATAAATAAATAAAAACAAGTGAGAAATATACGTAGAAAAATAAAGTTGATAGTAATGCAAGATTATAAAAAAAAAACCGACAGGTTTACCTACTCAATCGGAAAACAGAAAACTGTAATTGCTTTTCAAAAATCCTTATCCCTTGTTTGGAAGCCTTGTTTCTTTTTTTTTATTTTTTTGTCATTCAGTGTTCGCTTTTCGCTTTCCAAAAGCTTTTTTTACCATTTTTTTGTTTTGCATTTTATGAGCTTTTGTGTTTTTGTGCGATATCCTTTTATCGTTTCTTCAGAATAATTCTTTCCTTTTAACAAATTTATCTCTCTCTCTCTCTCTCTCTCTCTCTCTCTCTCTCTCTCTCTCTCTCTCTCTCTCTCTCTCTCTCTCTCTCTCATACACAATCAGACACATATACATACAGAC
>NC_089743.1:37951476-37971476 GCF_040412425.1 Macrobrachium rosenbergii
TCTCTCTCTCTCTCTCTCTCTCTCTCTCTCTCTCTCTCTCTCTCTCTCTCTCTCTCTCTCTCTCTCTCTTTGTCACTTTACCTAAACGAGAAGACTTCGAGCACCCGCCAATACAGATGACAAAAGAACTGTCTATCATAAGCGTGTCTATATTTCCGGTTTTCTGGCCCCCTTCCACCCTTCTGAACACACACATTAACCATTGCTTTTCTCATAAATGGACAGCTTTTCAGAGAAGGGAGGTTCGTTCATTGTCCCTTTAAAGGAACGAAAAGGTGTTCATGGTTCCATTCCCTGTAAGTGTGTTGCTGTGTGTTGATGACTTGTTTGATGGTAATCTTTTTGCATCTAATTGACGGCTTGATATTATTCGAAGCATTACTGATGGAACAGTCTACTGACGAAGAAAAGATCTGCAAATTAGCGTTTGTCTGTTATAACTAAGTCAGTGAAAATATTTTCATTTTTTAATTATCACCTTATTTATGGATTAAAGAAATTATTACATTTTGCCCTGAACTATTATTGTAATTTCACTTATACGTTGTATGGACACAACTTGCATACAGTAATTGTAATTCCTCTTTGTAGTAAGAATAATCATTGTGATATATATATATATATATATATATATATATATATATATATATATATATATATATATATATATATATATATATATATATATATATATATATATATATATAACTATAGACATGAATGTACGTCAGTAGGCTATGCACGTATGTGTTCATTCACAATGGCCACGCAACATATTTCCACATTCCTGGAAACAAATAACATAAAAATGTTTGGGTCGCTTTACATGTTGACATAACAGTGATTTCTGTTGGAAAGGCTCGCTGACCAATCATATAATGGCTCTGTCACACATCATTGGCGAAGGGAATATCAACTGGTTTTGTGATTATTAGTGAGGGGTGAAAATCGTGTTTTTTTATTTCTCGGTAATATTTGTCGAAAATGGTTTATATATATATAGATAGTATTCACCAAACATCAGAATTGATTTTCGCGCTTGAGATACCAGTTACAGTTGAGAGGTAAAAGTGTATTTGAGTTGCTAATATATATATATAGTATATATATATATATATATATATATATATATATATATATATATATATATATATATATATATATATATATATATATATATATATATATATATATATATATATATAATCAGCACTCATTCACGTGTGGAGCAGAAATAAATTTCTGACTCACATCAAGATCGAACCCAGGTCTTTCAATTGAAAGACAGACCGCTGCCAACCAAGCCACATAAGTCATAAAAGATGTTGGAACCCGAGTACCACTATACCTAAGGCTTTACCTGGGCAGATGTGAGTCAGAAATTTATATCTATTCCATACATGATTGTGTGTTGATTATTTCCGCCATATTCACACAGAAAGGATCATTCGAATGAAATGCTGTCACTTGGATCCAGGTAAAGCCTTCGGTACAGTGTCACTCAGGTTCCAACTTCTTTTGACTTGTGCGGCTTGGTTGGCAGCGGTCTCATCTTTCAATCGAAAGACCTGGGTTCGATCTTGATGTGAGCCAGAAAAAAAAAAAAAAAAAAAAAAAATTATATATATATATATATATATATATATATATATATATATATATATATATATATATATATATATATATATATATATATATATATATAATTTATTATTGGTGTCTGCAATTATGAACATTTCTAAACTTTAAAGGTAATTATACAAATTCCTCGTTAATGTTGGCCGCAGTAAGTGCTAATGGTTCGTAGAATTCTCATTAAAAATTTCTCTGTAATTTCTAAAAAGGAGCTTAAGACTGTCAGTTTGATGTAACAATGTTATTAAGAGTTTTTTTTTATATTACAGTTTTCTACATTGTATGCTATTTCCAAAACAAACTATAAATAAAGAATGGTTTCAGGACATGGCAGGCTGATTTGTTATTTGTATGAAAACAGACTTCTGTTGTCTTACCTGACTGTAATAGGACCATTTCAAAAAAATTTAAAAACTTGTTACTTTTCGTTTAATCTTCCATTGAAATGTTGATAAAGTAAAACAGTGACATCATTAAGCCAACAGCGGAAGTTGACACCTAACGCGAACCAACAGAACTGCGTAAAGCGCAATTTAAACTTGCCTCCTGGAGAATAGGTAATCGCGATGCCGCCCTCATTCTCCCAGAACACAAAAACCATTACAGTTAGACGGAGCAAGAAATTGTCTTTAAGTCTTCAATTTCGCCGTTGGAATGAGTGTTTGTCTGTGCTCCATTTTAGAATTCTGTCTATATTGGAACTTTCGTAACGAGCTGCAAGTGGTTTGGGTCATTAGGGAAAGTTCATGGGAACTCAGCGGTTTCCAGTTGCCTGGAAATCTGCCTGGATCTGTTGACATTCTTCGACCAAGAGGCTCATTCCTCTGATTTCGGTCATTTTGTTGTTTTGACGCAATTTCCTGCTTTGAATTGGACACCAAAAATTACGAAATGGACTTAAAATCTACATCTTATTCTGAGAAATATTCTTCTTCTTAAGTATATTCAAGGAAAGGATCGACTGTGAATAACTATCACTGATGATTGCAGTATAGCGTTATCAGTTCTTATGTTTCTTTAAATTACTTGAAAGTCAGATACGCTGCGTCGTAATTTATTCTATAAGGACCAACAATTATTACATAACTAATAAATGTTATGTAACTATAATGACAGTACACTAAAAGATATTTCTGTTACACATGATTGATACACATATCTTCATAGCAACCTGCTGCCACCATTACAACTGATACTAAGCTGATCTTGTACGAAATCTGGGCGCACATTTGCCGTCGTGAAAAAGATTTACACACAAATCAGTACTAAGACAAAGGAAATGGTGTTTCATTTATATTCAAATCCAGCATCCCATGAATATGGAGTAGAATATAAAGAAGAAGAATATTAGAGTGGTGAATTAACAAGGAATGCAATAAAACGCGTATATAATATTGGTCTCCAGTGGCTAAATATCAGGGGTGAAACGATCCCACGATTCATACTTATGACCTGAAGAGTAGCTTGTTTTATCCAATTTGGTGATTATTTTATCCATATCCTTTATTTCAAGAAAGGTTTATAATAGAGTTAGTTTGATTTTTTTCCATTTATCTTTAGGCTCTGCTCGTCACACATTGAGAGGAGAGTAAGTTTACATTACATCTCTTAAGCACGAGTGCTGCTAACATCAAGGACCTTTGCTAACCTTCAATTCTCTCTCTCTCTCTCTCTCTCTCTCTCTCTCTCTCTCTCTCTCTCTCTCTCTCTCTCTCTCTGTGTGAAGGTCATTCTCGACTTGTTTTTTTCATCCACTGTTTCATCGTCCATGAAGATGATTAAAGGCCTTGTTTGTCTATATTTTAATTTAAATGATTCAAAAAAAAGTATTGATATATTCAAAAACTCTTCAGTAACTTACGATGAACTTTTTTTATTGTATATAAAACGAGTATGAACTTTTTACCATTTAGAAAATGTCTGTATTTTCTTGTATTAAACAAAGGTCCATTGCATATAATTATTGGGAGTATCTATCTTCCTCTTTCCAAAGCGATGCTCGAGAGTCGTCATATTTTCATGAATTTCCTGAAATTCCGAAAATGACCTTTCACGAAATGAATATGAAACAGGATGGACAAACATGAAGAGCCAAGCATATTATTCTCAAAAGTTCCTAAAAGTACTTTCCCGGAAGAGACGAATCAAACGAGAATTTTAGATTTTCGAAAACAAAATGAATCATTTCCATCTCACATGACTGAAACGTTGTCTGCACTCTTCACTATTTTCCATGAATATTTGACGAGGTCATATCAGCATTGACAGAGAGAGAGAGAGAGAGAGAGAGAGAGAGAGAGAGAGAGAGAGAGAGAGAGAGAGAGAGAGAGAGGCTCACTATAATGATTGTGAAATTTAAGGTATGTGTTGTAGCAGCTGACGCAAATCTTTAATGGTGATCTGTAATGAATTGTATTAAGTACTGCGTTGGAATATGTAGTTCAGACTGAGTAAATGACGTGAATATCATTTATGGATGAATGAGAAAATCAGAAATGGGGTGTCATTTCTTCTTTGTCTTTCAATTACTGATGTCATTCCTCGTTTTGCAAAATGCTGCGTTACGAAAATAATGAGCTTCCATTATTATCTCTCTCTCTCTCTCTCTCTCTCTCTCTCTCTCTCTCTCTCTCTCTCTCTCTCTCTCTCTCTCTCTCTCTTTCTTTAAACATCAATTAGAGAAATAACAACTCGTATCAAACTAACTTGCCCAAACCCGTCCCGTTGCCATGGCAGCCCCGACGCTAACCCGGAGTCAAATCAGATTGCTCCCAGAGAAGCAAATAAAATCGAGCAATTATTTGCTGCGTAGCAATATTAGCGCCTGGGTACAGCAGGACTGGTCTCTATTGCTTTTCCTAAGGCAGCCCACAAGGGAAGGTCAGTTGAAAAGGAGTTTATTAAGTGAAAAATTTGCTCTCTACAAACTCAGGCTGTGGGTGCAATAACAGTGGTCTTTGAATTAAGTTGGATAATTCGTTTCAATTTCACTTCAACTAGAAATAGATTGATGCTAAATATAATCGTTATTATTATTATTATTATTATTATTATTATTATTATTATTATTATTATTATTATTATTATTATTATTATTATTCAGATGAACCCTATTCATATGGAACAAGCCCACAGCAGGGCTATTGACTTGAAATTCAAGCTTCAAAAGAATATTATGATCATTAGAAAGGAGTAACAGAAGGTAAGGGGAAATACAAAAAGAATAAATTGCTTTAAAATATAAATTAATAAATAAATAGAACAAAATTTAAGTAAATCATTAAAATACCAGGAGAATTGTATTAGGATACTAACAAATTTTTGTTCCATATTTCCCATGTTAATTCAACTAAATTTTAGTCCATTTTTAACCAGGACATAATTTTATATAAATAGTACTAATACGGCCACAATTTATTCTAGGCTCATTCTATAGTTATTTTCTTGTAGGCTTCCTCTTACTAACTGATCACTTGATTATTTAAAAAAGAAAAATGAATAAAAACTCACTACCAAATTCCATTCATCATTCATTTTTGGTATCTTCGGAGTGAATGAATAACATCTGACTATACCATTCCATACTGCTGGTTAGTTATTAAGCATTTTAAATGCTAAGTGTTTCCCTTTACAAATCTTTCACAATAATCATGCCTTGATAGTTCATTATACCCTTAATGTTTTCTTTTTGGTTTAAGAAGACTCATAAATGGTTTCTTCTATGCCTTGATTAATATGCAGAATATTTGACCATGTATCTATAGGGTCATCATACACAAAGGACTGCGGTGCATTATACTACATTGCAGAGACCTTAAGAATGCTCGTAAATAGTTCTCATTGTGTCAGAATTCCGGTACACACTTATATATAAAAGTATTCAGAGTAATCTGTCTGTACTTTGTAAGCACTCTGTATTGCTAGGTCTGAATATTTATGTTTAAGGGAAATCTCTTATTTTTCTGGCAGTATATAAGATTAAAATTATTGCACAGTTGGAAAGCTGATGATAACTGCATACCTAAGATAAAGGTGTTAAGAATAAGTGTCATAAATATAAATGTGTTTCAGTGTAAAACGAAAACACCATTGATTAACAGATCTCGTACAGATTTCCCACCCCATCCTCCCCTTCAGGTGGATGGAACTTCGCTGCTGATTGAGTCTTAAGCTTTAACTTGTTCTAGATGTATCTTTTGACTCACATCTAACTTTTAGGAAACGTCTAACGAAAGTTTCAGCAAATGCCGCACCAAAGTTAGATATTGTTCGTAAGGCCTCATATATTTATAAGTGGTAAACTCAGTGCAATACTTCCTTTACTGGAATACTGTTCTCCGGTGTGGATGTCTGCTTCTGCCAGAGATTTATCTCTTTTAGATAGTGTGGTTCGTGATGGTAGGTTTCTGTTTCCTAATAGTAGAAGTCATGACTTGGATCATATACGGATGGTCTCTTGTTTGTCACTTTTTCCATAAGTTGCATTGCAACAGAGATCTTTCACATTCACAATTGATCCCTGATCCCCTTTATCTGCCAAGAGCAACCACATTCGCTGAACAGCAGCACCAGTATGTCGTAAATGTGCCTTGCTGTCGAACTTCTCAGTTCCAGAGGTCTTTTATCCCTCACATCGGTGGCTGTGGTACAGCCTCCCAGAGGAAGTCGTGTAGTTGGAGCTTCAGAAATTCAAGCGAAAATGCAATGCATTACTACCCTTATACTATTCTTCTTGCCTTTTAATACATCTTTCTCTGTTTATCTATTTGTTCACTGATTTTTTTTTTTTTTAATAAGTGGGATATCATCTTTCTGTATTTCCCTTTACTTTCTCTTACTTCTTCCTAATGAACATCATATTCTTTGGATAAAGCTTGAATTTCAAGTCAGTGGCCCCTGTGGGCTTGTTCCATATGAATAGGTTTCATCTACTGAATAATAATATAAATAATAATTAACTATTATCGTAAAGCTTCACTGACTTATTATAAGTAAAAATACGAACATCAGATGTCACAACAGTTTTATTCTTGTTAAATATGTATCTAGAAAACAATTACACGTTGTTAACCTCTCACGGGTTATATTAACAGAGGCCATTATCTCGCATTTCAAATGATCAAAGGAAGGGGAACTAACTACTCCCCTTGTGGTATTCAGGAGTATTGTTACTGCATGTAAATGACGGGAAAGTAGCAAAATTATAAGAAATGGGTTTAGTGGGAGATCGCTTTACATATATATCGATAGTAGCCAGAATCTTGTTTTGTTATGTTATAGCAGTGTGGTTGCCTTGATGTTGGCACCTCTTGTGAGTGTGTGTATGTATGTATGTATGTATGTATGTATGCATGTATGTATGTATGTATGTATGTATGGACAGAGTACATGGTCACGAAAAAATTGAAGCAAAGGCGTGCTAGATCTTATGTGTATATATACATATATATGTGTGTATTTATCACACAATATATATATATATATATATATATATATATATATATATATATATATATATATATATATATATATATATATATAGAGAGATAGAGAGAGAGAGAGAGAGAGAGAGAGAGAGAGAGAGAGAGAGAGAGAGAGAGATGTTTGCGATATGTATGCGGGCGTACATATTGTCCATATCCTATTTTTAAATAATCCTACAAGCCAGTTATGTCGTGTTCTTTATTCAGTTTGCCATTCATTTTAAAATAACACCCCATTATGGTTGAATTGTACATAAATTTATCTGGATAATTATTTAGTTCTCGACTTTCTGTAAGTCTCTTTTGTGACTTCCAATTGCCGAATTAAATTGAAAGGTCACTGAAGCTGATCATTAATCAACTGTTGTCGATTTCATTCACTGACATTTGGTGTATTCTATTCTTGACGTATTTCTAATCTGGCTTTGCTATGCCTCAATTATCTGAATCTTAATATATGACTTTTCATTCATATTGAATAATGAACAAATTTTGATTGCCAGTTATTGGGTATTTGATATAACTGAATTTATTTGCACCACATTTGTCAGCTTATTTGTGGAAAATACAGAACTATTATTGGCTCTGGCATACAATAAAATGAAGTTATTCCTGTATATTGAATTTCTTCACTGATGGCTAAAACAGTGGACTGAGAATTGCATGATCTCTCCTGTTGAAATCACCGTCCATTCAGGCAGTTATAGCATTATATTTCAATTTCATTCCAAAAAAGCTAATTAATTATATTTTATTTATGTCAGGTATACAATAAAATGTGGATGATTATGGAAAGCACGAAATTTTTGACGAGTCACAAAGACAAGGAAAATAATTCAATTTTTCCCGAATGTTTCTATATCTGCATTTTTTTTTCTTCATTACCTCTCAAAACAAGCAGTGTCTACTACATTGTCTTTATAATTTCATTGAGGAAGAAAACACGTCTCTCAGTATGTTAGAAATGAAAGCTGCTTTTAGAGGCGGTCCTTACTTTCCCAAGAGATTGGGCAGTGTTATTTATTATTCTTTGATCTACTTGGGATGTCAAAAGTTTTACGCGGAGTCAGTTTGATAAGGCAAATTTTTTCGTAGAGATGTTTTATACTTTATATTGGAAAAGGATACAATAGATGCTTTATGATATCACAACCTCTATATGTATATATATATATATATATATATATATATATATATATATATATATATATATATATATATATATATATATATATATATATATATATATATATATATATATATATATATATATATGCCTCTCGTGCAGTTATCGATTTAATATTTATATAATCTTATAGTAATTACGTGAATCTTTTGTTTTTTTCATCTATGGTAGCTTTCTTATTACGGCATCATGGACAGAAAATTTCTCCCAAAATCTAACAGAAAATGTTTGAATAATATAAATAATGATGTTCGTTCTTTTGTTTTGTTTTGTACGAAAGTGCTTATCAGTTTTCTGCATTATTCCTAATACTTTGAGAATTTTTAGTGGAAAAAAGCGCTGAGGCAAATGAGATTGAGACCTTACTTAAAGAAATTCTTGTTGCCATTTGTGTTTTAGACGTGGTCACTTATAGCATTTTATTTTATCTGTTAACCAATTAATTTGTTAATTTATTTATTTATTTATTTATTTATTCATTTATTTGTTAATTTATTTATTTATTCTAGAAATAAAGCTTACAATTGAGTCCCCAAAATCTGGCAGTTTCCTTCATTACTGTTAGGTGCATGAGCTATACCATCGAACTTCCGCTGAATGTATCCTTAATCCAGCATAACAAAAATGTGAAACCAAGCGAGATTTAAAGAAGAAAAAGAAGAATGAGGAGGAGGAGGAATTGCATACATTTTCTTCTACTGTCTTCCGAGAGTCCCCGAGAGGTCGATCGCTCGTTGTTGTAACCTTCGACCAGAACCTTTCCTGAGGTTTGGCATCAAAGTTGTTCTTGATTTTGCATGTGAAGGAGACTTGGAGCTGTGGAGAGGAAATGCATTTACTTTTCTTGTGGTGTGTAGCTAGTTTATTAATCGTTATGTTATTTTTAATTCCATAAACTTATTTCTACCATTATTTTTTTATTTAAACGTTATGGCAGTTTGTTTCATAAGAACATTCAGTGTTTTTGGTTAAGTGTTTAGGTATGTTACGATGTTCCTTTTATTTACATATTCAACGGCACGTCTATGTACAATTTGCAGCAAGTGTAGTCTCTATAAAAATGCCCAGGGGCACGAAGGATAAGCAGTTGTTCTGGAGGTGGGCTAGACCCCTCAAAATAAAAAAAAAACAGTTGCTGCAATGGGAACTCTACTGAAGTTTGCAACGTGCATATTTATTGCTTAAATACCAAGTAAGATATTTACATTTCCCAATCTGCAGTAAACCCGACATAAATGAAATGCCTCAAGTAAAAACAGAAATAAACTTTAGTAAACAGCTCTCATTAATTCTAAATCTTTGCTTCTACAGGAAACCTCACAGACAGACGATTTGGGTTGTAGAATACAACACAACTTATGAAGGGTTTTCCATTGTCACACACAAATCGTAACAACTGTAGAAACTGGATCAACGCGTCTTTCCGGATCAAAGGTTGATGCAGAATATTGACTATTATCTTCATAGGCTTATCTAAGGAATTAAACTGGAAAGAAGTTAGAAAAGACTATTAGTTTAATTTTTTGCGCAGATACTAGTTCAGTTCAAGCAGCGAACTGATTTAATCACATTTTTTTGATACAAGAATTAATGTGTGAAATTTTATTTAATTTCCCCTCGTTATCCAAATACCTAGTAAAGGTTGTCAGACACTCAAACCCTCAATGATTTCTTATATAAGTTTTCATTTACAAATCCTTGTAATTTTGTTATAATTTGTGCTAAGCATACTTTATTGGTATATGTAGAGGGTAAGTGAATTCATATGAATCTCTTAGATATTGCAGGTATTATTCCTTACGGTAGTTTTCATGCGTATGTGAAATTAACCACATAGATAATCCAATATATTCTTCACTTAAGTAACGTTTATTAAACTGACATTCGTAAACACACGTCTTTTCTGAGAGGTGCACATATATTATATATACATATGTATATGTGTTATGACCCTACACAAGGTCAGATAGGGTCATAGTCTCTTACTACATCTCAGACAAAGGCCTACTGGAATAAAACGCCGAGATATAAAACTAGACTTTATTTGTAAATTTAACTAAAGTATTTCAGCAAAAGCTACGGTCATGAAATAGAGTGACTCACACCCCCTAAAAATGGAAATCATAACTAGAGGAAATTCGGACTCACAATCAATCGAATTAATGATTCTAGACCAACCAATACTAGTGACTAACACCCTGGTCACCCAACAAAATAGAAAAGTCAATTATTCTAAAGCAAAACAAATGTCATTGAGTATGTTAAAAGAACACCACTTCCAAAATATTCGTCCTCACAGGACGAGCCCAGAATTCCTCTTAAGAGAAACATATCATATATTAAAACCTGAAATGGTGTGTAAAGAAAAGACATTTAAAACGGAAAAATGCATAATGGAGAACAGGACTGGAAAATGTATATGGAGAAACAGAGGAGTTTCACTGCAACACAAACTGGGTATTCCACATAATGTCTAGAAAAAATATAAGTGTTAATGAGTTATCTTACTCACTTCCTGTGGCCGCAAATAAACGTTTCTCCCAGTGGCTGTTCTTATCCACTAACAGTGCACAAAGAGCGAATCACTCCCAGCCGCAAGTCGAAGTGAATAGCCATTGTATGTTCCTCTCATAATATACCATTAGAGAGTGCACATGTGCACGCACTCACTTAACAACCCCTCCCTGGAAGCACGATAACACCGGTTCAGTGTTCGAAGGATCACAATGCTTCAATCAATCTGTCACATTGTCTCCATGCATTTTGGCCATGATCAGAAGGCGCAATTGAACGCGTCAGATACCCGCTGTATCTAATTGTGGAAACCTCCAATGTCAACAAAAATGCCACCTGCTCCAGATATACCTTTCACCGGCCAGCACATAATTCGTTGAAAGACTTAATAGGAGCTTGGCCAACCTACCCCTGGGCGCCCCTGCCCAGGTACGACAAATATCCATATTGAGGGCTCAGTAGGGGCCAGCTCCAAAAATCAGAGCAAACAATATATACTAGATACGAAAGTTACTTGTCTCGTATGCACGACTGTTATTCCAGTAAACAGTTCATTATAGAATACATCACTTCATATCTTGCATTCTTGATTATCCAAATATACTGCACGGCTTGCGGCTGTACAAGCCCATGCTTCTCTTCAAATCTTGAATTCTTGATGATCCAACTATCCTGAACGGCTTTCGACTGGACAAGCCCATGTTGAATGCGGCGCCCACGAATCCCTTTTCGCCAAACAGATGTCTCCCAGCAATGGCGGCGACTAGTAGATGTCCTGACCGACATCTCTCCAAAAAACCATGGATACTCTCATGAAGGCGCAGGCGTAGAAACCTGCAGGCGTAACGTAGACAGCCCCCATATCCAACTTGTATCAGCTGAGGCTCATAGAAGTCATTCCATAACATAAGTCGGTCATGTCGACAGTCAACCCAAAAGGTATCTAGTCTCCTCACTATCCCATACTATTACTAAACTATTAAAACCACTAAGGAAAGGTCGTATTCTAATACTATGAAACAATTCCAAGTTACTAACTGGAATTTCCTCAATCAACCCCCTAGCAGATACACTAACTTTAAGAGGCTACTCATACAAATTCTTCCCAGCAAAAATTACCTGGGAACCATACAGATATACTGAAATCATTAAAGGCGATTCTAAACATCCGAGAGGTAAAATATCTCCCAAAATTCCCCCTTACAAGCGGCAACTACTGCCTTAACCTGAGTTTGAATTTCCAATGACACGTATTCGACTACTTTCTCAATATTCAACAGGGCAGTTTGACAGGAAGACAAAGCTACCTTAACATCTAAAACCTCCCCCAATTCTATCAACTTGTGACCAATAACCCATTTAAAGATGTCCTTGAAGTCTCAAAACCTTACCCTAATTTCTCATAACTAACTCGTAAAGTCATCAAAGTTTTGCCCTGGTTAGCAAATACTGTCAATACCTGCTCAATTCTCAGCAAACTAGCAATTGACATACTGGCAGTCACTCCTAAGATCATAACGGCTCCAATTACCAATGGCGCAGTCCTCTTACTCCTTCTAGAAGGGACTGAAAAATCAAAACTAAATTTGAAAGCGATGTTAAAGTCTTCCTAATCCTATCCTGAATCTTAACTGCTGTAACGTTAAGTTTGGTTAGCTAACCCCGTAACAGATCAGACAGAATCCGTCCGATATTCAACTCACCCTCCCAAAAAAAATTAATCTTAAGCAACAGAACTTTATTCTGAAGCTCTATACTCAAAGATATTGCGTCAGACGACAACTACACATCATAATATTTTTATATAATAACACCCGGGCCTAACCTCACTACGAAATTAGCTCATGCCACGACTCCCAAAGTATTGGGAATACGAGATTTCCGCATATAAAAAAAAAAAAAACTAAAGAAAGAACCTATAAGATACCCAACCTCGAAATAAAAAAATAAATAAATAAATAAAGAAACCCTATATCTATAAAACCCTATGGTATTTTGCACTTAATTTTAACTAAGTATTGCAACACACAAGAGCAAAAAACAACTCGGGCAATTAAAGATTTGTATAACTCTACGGACCAACGTTCTCCCCAGTTAAAAAAACTACAAGTTACGTCCCTTTAAAACCCATTAAAAAACAAAGAAAAAGACGGAAAAAAAAATTATCAGAACCACAGTATAACAGGAGTTAACCCATAAGATACCCATTTACTTGTCTTTCTAATTTTAGATATATGCGTCAGCCGAGACACACCCGTACTCTCATCTAGAACAACAAATCTATTCCCCTTCCTTACTGCTACAACACGAAAAGGTTATTATCATAGTATGTTAATGATTCTAAGTAACTCTCCACCCTTCTGTCATTTAAATATCGTTATTAAATATCTAGTTTTTATCGCCGATTGCTACGATAGAAACGATATCATAAATCATAATATGGAGTGGATGGCATAACCTGGGTAAATATAAATACAAAGAATGATCAGAATCGTAAAATATCTCATATAGAATGCACAATATGCTATATAACAGATGGTGCTTCAGATTAATAACGAGATTATAGGTAAGAAATCCTAACATATCCGGAGTAACTAATTCCTGAAATATTTTTAGCATGCATATTTCTCCAGAGTGCGAAACCCCACAGCTAACATCAAAAGCATGAATCTGAAAACCTCTGGTGTGTTGAAGACACAAGAATCTTGTGAGATTAAGAATCCATATTAATTAAACCCGAGTATATACCTATTCTTATTTGCGCCAGGAATTTCCTCCAGTCAAGATTTCGGGGTATTCACATTTTCAGGAATTAACAATTTAAGTAGCTTCCAGTTTGGCCCGAATACCGACTTTCTTTTATATTTCCTTTTTTTTTTATCTTCGTCAGTCTTATTGTCGCTCTTATGTATTTATAGGAAATCCTTTGTATTAGTCCTTCTTGAAGTAGAGAATTATATTATATTTGGAGATGTATGTGCTTGGATGTCTTCTGTGTCTTCTTTCGACCTATTAATCCCACTGTATAGCAGGGTTCGGCTGCTCGAGTCAACTTTCTCCACGTATTTCTGATCCTTGCATCTGTTTCCCCCGTCCCACCTCACCCATATCCCTCCTCACCACATCCATCCATCTGATCCACTGACGCCCCGCACTCCTCCTCCCCATCACTGGCATGTTCTTAGCTCTCTTGATTGGCTCCACCTCCTCTCTTCTTATTACGTGGCCAAAGTATCTCAGACGAGCTTCCCGAGCCTTCTCCTTTACGCTACATGCCACACATTCGTCTTATATCTTGACTCTCCCTCCTTTCCAGTAGTGATATTCCAGCAATCCATCTCGCCATCCCCATCTCGGTTCTTTTGAACAGTGTTCCTCTTTCTCCTTAGTGGCCATATTTCTGCAGTATATAATAGTACAGGCCTGATAACTGTCTTATAAATTTTTATTTTGAGCCTTAATGGCGTTTTCTCGTCTAAAACAACACCAGTTACTTCCCTCCATTTTCGCCATACTTCTTTCCCTCTCTGTCTCACATACATGCATTATATATATATATATATATATATATATATATATATATATATATATATATATATATATATATATATATATATATATAAAAGACAAAATCCACGGAAGAAAGAGAATATCTGAAGTGCTGTGAAGGCCTTTCGACTATCGTCTGCTAAGTAATGGACGACAGTCGAAAGGCCTTGCAGCGCTCCATGTTTCTCTTCCTTCGTGGATTTTGTCTTTATTTATATTCATCACGTTCCACATTTTCGTGATTCAGTTATGCATACATATATACATACATATATATGTGTATATATATATATATATATATATATATATATATATATATATATATATATATATATATATATATATATATATATATATATATATATATATATATATATATATATATTTATATTTATTATATCTTCACGCAAATCCATAAAGAAGACATAAATAGAGCAAATAGACCCATAAATGTCACAGAACCGTTATTTGCAACAAATAATGAGAGGGATTTTATGCTAACAGGTGCAACGTTCCCACGGAATAATTGATAGGCTGCAAACCTTCTCTCTTGTTCTCATTTTTATCGTTAACTGTGCTCACAAATCTAGAGGTCTTTATTTTACTGGATACTAAATATTTTTTTACTCTGTTCAAGAGAACTCAGATGAGATTAATAAAAAATGCTATTATTTAATGTCCCATTGATTTTAAAATTCACTGTGGTACATTGCATGCAATATGCTTCCTCCATTATTTATTAACCGTTTTTCAAAATTACAGTAATATATATATATATATATATATATATATATATATATATATATATATATATATATATTCCAGTCATTTCAATTATAGATTACAATAAAAAAATAAAAAGTACTGTCTTATCGTTTTTTTAAGAATCTTCTTTCAGTGGTAACGTTTCTGTTCATGAGCAAGCTATCAATGAGTACATAAAAATATCTCTCTTTTTGAGACTACGAGAGTAAGTATGAATAATAATAATGAAATTACATAGCCCCAAATCATTCGATGTTAAAAAGAGAACTTCTTAAGGCTTCAGTTCTCTCTAGAAGTATAGTATCTCTTTACCCAAAACCAGTTGCTGCTTTTCTTTTAATATATTAAAGATTCATTTTTATTTATTTTTTTTTTTGACAAATCAAATAACCGCATATATTACAAATATTTCATGAGTCTTTGTAAATATCTACTGGATTCATTTACGTTTTACTTTATTTTTATTATTTGTTTATAGTTCCAAAGGTATTATGGAGTATCTAATCATATGCCGGATATTGATAATAATCTGGGAAATAAGCATTATCAAATTAATGCTATGGTGTAGACAACCACTACAAATCATTAAATTTTTTGGAATAATTTGGCTTATTCCACCTTAATGAAATTAATTATTATTATTATTATTATTATTATTATTATTATTATTATTATTATTATTATTATTATTATTATTATTTATTTATATATATATATATATATATATATATATATATATATATATATATATATATATATATATATATTTTTTTTTTTTTTTTTTTTTTTTTTTTTTTTTGGGGTCTATCACTGTCATCCTATTCGACTGGGTGGTTTTTATATTGTGGGGTTCCGGGTTGCATCCTGCCTCCTTAGGAGTCCATCACTTTTCTCACTATGTGCGCTGTTTCTAGTTGCACATTTTTCTGCATGAGTCTTGGAGCTATTTCGGCATTTAGTTTTTCCAGATTCCTTTTCAGGGATCTTGGGATCGTTCCTGGTGTTCCTATGATTATGGGTACAATTTCACTGGCGTATTCCATATCCTTATTTCGATTTTCAGGTCTTGATACTTATAAATTTTTTCTCTTTCTTTCTCATCTACTCTGGTGTCCCATGGTATTGCCACATCAATGAGTGATACTTTCTTCTTGGTTTTGTCAGTCAACGTCACTTCTGGTCTATTGGCACGTATCACCCTATCTGTTCTGATACCATAGTCCCAGAGGATCTTTGCCTGATCGTTTTCTGTCACTCCCTCAGGTTGGTGTTCGTAGCCCTTATTACTGCATGCTAGCTGATGTTTCTTGCACAGGCTCCAGTGGAGGGCTTTTGCTACTGAATCATGTCTCTTTTTGTACAGGTTCTGTGCAAGCGCCGGACATTCGCTTGCTATGTGGTTTGTGATCTCGTCTTTCGTATTTCACTTCCTGCATATGGGTGAGATGTTATTTCCATCTATTGTTCTTTGGGCATATCTGGTTCTTAAGGCCTGATCTTGTGCCGCTGTTAGCAGTCCTTCTGTTTCCTTCTTGAGTTCTCCCCTCTGTAGCCATTGCCATGTTTCATCGCTGGCCAGTTCTTTTGTCTGTCGCATGTACTGTCCGTGCATTGGTTTGTTGTGTCATTCCTCTGTTCTGTTTTTTCATTCTCCTGTCTCTGTATATTTGTGGGTCTTCGTCTACTTTTATCAGCCCTTCTTCCCATGCACCCCTTAGCCACTCTCTTCACTGGTTTTCAGTTATTGCCCCAGTGCTCCCCTCTCGATGTTGACGCACTCCTCTATGCTCGGTAGGCCTCTCCCCCCTTCCTTTCGCGTTATGTATAGTCATGTGTACTGTCATGTGTTATCTATTTTTCTGGTGTATGTTGCGGAGTTCAGCCTTCGTCCACTCCACTACTCCTGTGCTGTATCTGATTACTGGTACTGCCTATGTGCTTATGACTTTCGTCATGTTTCAGCCGTTGATTTTGACTTGAGTATAGCCTTAAGTTCCTGCATATATTCTTTCCTGATCGTGTCCTTCACCTCTTGGTGTTTTATATCCTCTCCTTCTATTATTCCCAGGCATTTGTATCCGGTGTCATCTATGTGTCTGATGCTATTCCCGTCTGGTAGCTTTATCCCCTCAGTCCTTGTTGCTTTGCCTTTATTATTATTATTATTATTATTATTATTATTATTATTATTATTATTATTATTATTATTATTATATTATTATTATTATTATTATTATTATTATAAGACAAGCTGCAACCCTAGTTGAAACGGTCAATGATTCAATAAGGAGAGCAGCTCACACTTACAATAATTGAAAATTAAAAGATTATCTCTACAAGAGAAGCAACAAAGAAGAATAAATAATGTAAATAACATATTAAAGTTAAGAGGTTAAATAAGAAATAAACGAAGAAGTGAAACTCATGTCATCCTGCTCATAATAATAATAATAATAATAATAATAATAATAATAATAATAATAATAATAATAATAATAATAATAATAATAATAATAATAATAATAATAATTTTACATTAATCAACAATGAAAATGCATCAGAATATAGAACTTAATTTCAGAAGGGGCCTAAGCGTGAATGTTAAATATCAGTGTGCATGGAATCAGTCAGCTTTTATTTTTACTTGTTTTTCTTTTACTACGACAAGGTATAATTCCTTAGCAAAGTTTGAACTTCTGCAGTTCCAGTAATTCAACTACAGGATATGAAGAATATTCCGCAAATTGATTGTGGCGGAGATAAACGTTGTATAAGTATCAAAGTAGTAAAGAATTAAGTATTAAACATATAAAAAAGAAGACTTTTAGAATCAGCTCTAGTACTCCGTGGTAGGAGATAAAATTCGAATCCAAAGGATAATTAGTGTTGTAAAAATTCTGTATAACGGGAGAATTACTTTTATTTAACTTTTAACCAAAATCTATGAAAACTATATAATTTTCTAGCGTCTCTCTCTCTCTCTCTCTCTCTCTCTCTCTAACTTTTGTCGTTAATAACTTAAAGTGGTTTTGGGAGACCTTACTGACAGTGCGCAGAGAAAAAAATATGATAAGGCGTTTGTTGTGTCATAATATTTCTTTCGTGCCTTTTTTAAGAAAGTTCTTCCCAAGAACAGAACAAAAATTCTCCCGGGATTTTTCCTTTTTTCCCCCTTTCTTTTTGCTTTCTTTGTTTTCTGTTCAGCAGACGACCATACAAGAACTGATTTTAAAAACATGTTTTATTTGTTTGATTTCGTAACACTGAATGGCGTTATGATATGGACTGATTGCATCTTCCTTTCTCGGTTCTTCTTTTATCTTTATTTTTAATCTTTTTATCTTCCCTCCTCCTCTTTAGCAAATCTTACCAGACACCTGAAAAAGATTTATCCGTTTACTATATTAAAAGCGAAAAAAGACGTTATTTTTCTCTTTCTATTTTTTCTATTTTTTTATCATTTTGTATCGATCGTTAGAATGAATTGCTCTGCAATGTGATAGATTTGCAATCATGTGTATTGTCTATTTAATTCTTACACACACACACACACACACACACACACACACACACATATATATATATATATATATATATATATATATATATATATATATATATATATATATATACATATATATATATATATACATATTTGTATATACATACTGTATCATTCAGAACCAAAAAGAAATTATATAAAACCTTTATACAGTTAGGGCACAAAAAAATCCCATGGCAGTACAGATATTAGTTTTTTCAAAAACAAAAATAAAAAAAAAAAACTATCTTCTATTGACGCGTGACCCAGAAAAAAAAGCTGCTCATCCAAATCCCTGGCCTCCATTAGCAAATCAACTTCTTTAGCCGCGACAGAGATCTGCCGGTACCGAGCTTGGGAATCATCCAGTGTCGTGTTAAAAAAAATGAAAGTCGGATGATTCCATTTGCACTAACATTTCACATTCACTTTTAGATAATTTTAAAATTTAGGTCTATATGCTGATATATTTTGCTAATGCTGATTAATGTAAATACTACCAGTATTATTATTATTATTATTATTATTATTATTATTATTATTATTATTATTATTATTATTATTATTATTATTATTATTCAGAAGGTGAGCCTTATTCTTATTGAAATAGCTAACAAGGGCCATTGCCTTGGGATTCCAGTTTCCAGAGAACATGGTGTTCATTGGAAAGAAATAACAGAAGGTAATAGGAAATACAGAAAGAAGAGATAACTTATTAGACAAGAAAAAATAAATTAAGCAAATAATAAACAGATTGATGAAAATGTAAGTTATCAAAATATAAGGAGAATTGTATTACAGTTGTAAAGCGTTGTATCTTAGCTTGAACCTTTGCGGTTCCAACTGACAACAACCTCATTGACACAGTTCCACAGTCCCGCGGTGTGAGGAATAAAGGACCTCTAAAACTCAGAAGTTCGACAGCGCGGCACATTTACTGCATATTGGTGCTGTTGTGCTGTATTTAAATTTTGGTAAAATGAGTGTCATTGATTTCCAGCTACTCAAATCCTTGACAGTTCGTCAGCGAAGAGAATCTGCACATATGCATGAGGCGTGATTTGAGAATATTCACTCCATTTATATCTGATCCAGATCAGTAGCTACTGAGTCAGATCAGTAGCTACTGTGTTCCACAAGTGTACAAGCAGACTTCAGGGAATGTATTTTTCCCATAAGTCTACCTCTTTGTTGAGAATCCTAACGTGTTAACCAATTGAGATTATTTGTATGATCCAGATCGCTTTATTTTTACTACTTCCACTTTTCATTTGCAATTTGAGTACATCCTCTCGATTTCACCAAAATATATAAAGACAAAGGTTTC